>NC_031784.1:1398992-1422241 GCF_001522545.3 Parus major | reverse complement strand
GGGATTGATGGGCACTGATGCCTCGAGGGGCTCCTGGAGCAGAGGCTGGACACAGCTAAAGGAATAAAGTGGGGATTTATTAAAAGCCCTTCCAAGGATGCACCTTGGGCAGTGCAGGAGCCTGGCTGTGGCTGCACCCAGGATGGACCCAAGGTGGACAGAAGATGGGCCCTGGGTCAGGAGTTTTTTATCATTTTTGGTCCATTTCCATTTTGGGGTGAATTGTCCAGTTCCAGCTGCAGGTGATGCAGTCCCAGATTGCTCTCCTCAATTCTCTGCTGCTTTTGGGGCTGAAGCTGCAGAAGTGCCCTTGGTTCTGGGCTGGAAAAGGATTGTTGTGTGTGCCTGAGCTGTGAGGAGAACTCACTGACATTCCATGTGAAGTTCAGAGTTAGGTACCAGTACAGAATCTGGAAAATATGAAAGCCAAAGCTTAAAGCATCAGCTCTGGCCCTGGTGTGGCTGGGGAAGGCTCCATGTCCTTGAGCTTTCTGTGCTGTCTCTTGTCACACCTGTGGAATATTTGCATTCCCCAGGAACGCTGAGAAGCCAGCAGGCACACCAGGGTTCTCTCAAACAGAGTCTTTAGAAACCCCTGTTCCCCCCGTTAAAATTTTGTTGGAAAAATTGAAGGATACGCAATACATGAAATTGAATGAATATGCATGTAATTGTTTCTTTTTCTTTAATTTCATGGAGCCTTAGATCTTAAATTTCAGTCACAGGGATTAGAGCCATGAGTCATGAACACTAAGTTTACTTAGTGCTCAGAAAATGACTTTTAAAGCCCATTATTTTACAAAGAACGTTACATCTGATGCTGCCTATTTCCCCCCCTTGCTTTTCTCACCCATCTGCAGATTATTGGTCAGTTTATATTTGTGTGAGCATTTCAACTGGGGGAAAACAGAGAGGGGGGGAAAAATCCCACCTTAGCTTATAGCTCAAACATATGTGTTATTTTCACCTAATTAACAGCTTTTACAGAGCAGGTTCAGTGTTTGCAATTAGATGGGTGCAAGAAGGAGCTGGTACCATCTGCTGGGGTTTCACCACATAAACAGCTCTTAAGCCCTTCTGGGATAGCAGCTGATGAATATGAAGAATGTGGATGTTTACATAAACTAACAAGTGCTGGTAATGCCTTATCTGCAGCGAGTGAAAGGGTAAAATATTTAAGCAAATCCACCTCAGAGGAGAGTGTGTGCTTGGAATTTGTGCTGGTGAGAGATGCTTTATCTCCGAGGGAGAAGGAAGATGTGTGTCTGGAGATAAGCAGGCCTGGCTGGGCTGGGGAGGATGCTGGCCCAGGAGAGGCTCTGCATCACGGTGACAAGGCGAGCAGGAGCCAGATTGCTCTGAAAAACAGAAACTCACCCAGCAAGAATGGGACTGACACCATTTTGATCACAAGTGGATAAGGAAGAAAGGAGATCGTGCTCTGAGTTCTGCTCCATGTGTTCTCATTATCAACAAAAGTAGTGATTGAATGGGGAAAAAAGTATTCCTGAAGCTTTCCCTAAACACAAACTGTGCTGAGATTGAAATGAGCTTGAACTTACTTCATGTGCACCTGCTCTGCTGCATCCTGGCACTGGAACTGCTGCTCCATCAAGGGATAATTGCAGTTTGTCCAAACAACTTGAAGTGTGACACACCAGAGAACTTGAGCCTCCAAACCACACTGCCTACAAGTCTTTGTTCCAAGCTTGTGTCACAGTTGGCTGTCACTGCGTTACAATAGGCAGTGAAGTCCTCACAGCCCTGAAAGCTCCTGGTCTGGGGCCAGTAAAGCAGGAGAAAGTCTCTCACTTTCTTCAGCGAGGGCTGGATGAAATTTCAGAGGCAGGCTGTGTCCCCTCACAGTGCCATCCCTGCTCCCTTTCACACAGCACAGCACAGCACAGCCCGTCTGCTTCCCACCCCACTGCAGAGTGCCTTGCTCAGACCGACAGCAACACAGCCACCTCCAGCACTCCTTCTTGCTACTGAGCAGCATTTCTTTATCTGCAGGGCAGGTGACAATCCTGGGGGACCAAGCACAGCCTGTCCCAGGTACCTGAACAAGGTTCTCCTCTCATTTCACCGAATGCAGATGATCTCTCTTTCTCAGTCTGCACATGGTGATGAGAAACCAGTGGGCAGAGCAGAAATAGCGACTTTTAATTCCAACAGAATTCCTCAACTTTATTATTTTTTGTGGAAAACCTGCAAGTAAAAGCTCAGCTGATGGGTCAATGATCTGATTACGTGAAGCAGAGAACATTTTGGCAGCCCCTTTAGCTTTCAGTATTGCCTCTCCATAATCAGTGAGGAGGAGAGGCTGGAGCCTCTGCCCTGGCTGTGCTGCTGTGGGTGCTCAGTGCTGAGCTGGAATTCAGCTGCAGTCTGAGTGCACATCACCTCATCACCTTCCCCTCTCCACCTGTGTCCCTGCCAAACTCCAGCAGGAATGGGCTGCAGGGGCTGGGAGGAGAACAGGAGCAGCTGCTCTGCACTGGGACTGCAATCCTGGCACATCTCAAGTGTGCTTTAATAATTTTGCACAGATCAACAGTTTTTGAATAGTGCACACTCCATTCCGTTGAGCAGGTTTTTAAACTCTCATCGTGCATTCATGGATCACTGCACCTTTTCTAAGCCTCAGCAATTGTCTGCATTGTTAAACCCAAATGTTAATGTCTGCCATGCTGTCCTTCCCTCTAGTTCAGTGCGTTTCAATGGGGGTTAAATGCTAAAACCACTCTAAAACTTCAAACACACATCATCACAGGCTATACCTGGGCTCATCTCCCTCCTCCCTCCATTTCCTGCTTCTCTTCCTCAGCAGTGTTAAAGGCTGATCCTCAGGGAAAACGAGCAGAAGCTCCCAGGCTGGAAGAAGGAGTTGGCAGTAATTCTGTGGTGCCCATTGCTGCTGCTCCCCCTGCACACTGCTCACACCATCGAGCTCTCCTGGCCTCTTGGACACACAGCACTTCAGTCAATTATCTGCTTTTCCAGATCTGTGCTTTCCTGGATGAAGGATCTTCCTTTCAATCTTGCTTTAACTCCTTGTTGAGTCAGGCCTGAGCATAAATCACGGATTGCACTTTGCCAGGAGTGCTGTGCAGGACAGGCCCCGTGTGGCAAACACAGCTGTGCTGTTCCTGGCTGTGTCTGGGATGTTCTGGCAGCTCACTGCAGCCGTGGGGATGATTTTGGGGGCTGTAAACTGGGGCTGTGTGCTCCCTCCAGCTCCTCACTGTCAGGACAAGCCAGCCCGTGCTTCTGTCCCTCTTTAGAGACACTCAAAGTCCAGATATGAGTTCTGCATCTCCTGATTTACTCCTTTAGAACAATAAAACTGGGAAGAGACCATTACAAAATGATCATTTCAAAATGGCCTGGACTTCCCAAGGGATTTGATTGTGTAGTTTGGGACATGCCTGACCAGTGCTGGCCTCTGATACCGATCATCCTCCACTGGATTCCTTTGGATTGACTTCAGCAGTTTTAAATCTAACCTTTGGGTAAATAGAAAAAGAGCAAATGTAGCTGAAAATAACCAAGCCAAACACAGCCCTGTTCCTGCTGACAGATGATGTGACCAGCCTGTTTTTACAGGATACCACAGTGCTGAGGGGGCTGAACAAACTTCCCTGCCTCAATCCCAGTTTCCCCAAACAGCAAGATTAAGGCCACCTCTTGTTTCAGTGCAAAGGATGTGATTTAATTCTTGGTGGATGTTGCAATTAAAGCCTACTTAGCATGAAGAGCACTGGAACTGCTTCAGGCTCACCTTGACATGTCTCATTTCTTACCTTTTCTCCAGTGAAAGGTGGTGGTAGGGATGGGGGAAATCATTCTAATCCTGTTTGTAAGTGTAGCTCTTGGTCTGCTGTGAGTCAGGCAGTTTGTGTCCTGTTCCTGGGTAACATTATTATTCAATGATAAGCTGAAAAACAAACACATATCGAACACATGGGATGGGGAATACTCGACTTAAACTCTTGCTATCGTTTCTAAGTAGGAAAGAAACCTTAGAATGTATCTCAGGGGATTCCTAAAGCCAACACTTCTCTCTGAAACTACAGCAGCTATTTCAGAGAACAGTACTTGGAGAACTGATTTGCCAATAAAAACAAATTAACGGGAAAAAATTGTTACAAAAATGACACTTCCAAGACTATTCTGCACATGTGGAAGATTAAAAGGGAATAAAACCTCTTGTTTTATTAGTTTAAATTCCAGCATTATGCCATTTGCCATCCTTTACTCTGTATGTTCTTCATCTACCATTTGCCTCAAATTGCTCGCAGACAATATCTGCAGACCCCAGTGCACAGAGCTGGGGCAGGGGGAGACACAACTGTTGTGAGAATTATCTGCATGGAAAAATGCAGGAAAAGTGCTTGTGGAAGAGAAAGAGATCCTTGTGAGGCCAGGTCCAGCGTGGTTTGTGAGGGGCACGGGCAGAGGTGGCAGGGCAGGGGCAGAGCTGGAACTCAAACAGGACAGTGTGCTTGTTATCTTTGGGCAGAGCTGGAATTCAAACAATGAATGACCAATTTGTTTTAGTTTTTAAAGGGTGACAAAATCTGATGCAAAATTTTGATTTTATCACTCAACACACGAATATGGGTGAATCCTGTGCACTTGGATAATTGTCATGTCATGACATAACACCCAGCTGCAGCCAAAACAAGAAGCCTGACATTTATTAGATTGGCTGCTGTCAGGCAGAATTCTGAATTTAAAATAAACCCAGCATTTTTTATCAGAAAAGGGTTTGGGAATAGCCTTTGTTTGTTTTGTCTCAAGACATGAGACACATCTTTCTGCCCTTGCTGGTCTAGGAGAGGCTGCAGCAAAGTCTCCAGGTGCAGAAGAGGACAGGAGCCAAGGAAGGCGTGGGGGTAAGCAGCTCTTGGGTAGAGGCAGAAATAAAAGGATGGGAAGAATAATCCTTTTTGTCTCCAGCTATTACTCAAAGCCTAGGCCAGATTCCTCAGGCTGAGGAAGTGATTTCAGAGATTTCTGTGATTTCTAAAGCAAACATAGCAACAATAAAAGTGAAATAGAAAATTACCCAAAGCAGACAGAAGTACGATCCAGCCATGCTGCAGCCATTTAAAAAGATGCAAGAGGCAGAAGGTAAACACACAGTGAAAGGGTTTGAGGAGCAGCAAACAGCTCAGCAAGTCCTTCCTAATGTGGTAACAACAATGTCAGGAGCAATGCCATGGAAAAGGTTGGAAAGGCAGAGTTCAGGCAATACCACAGCATCACCACTGTGAGATTATTATGAGAATGAGCCATTCACTCTCACCCCGTTCTCTAGAATCTTGTTACAATTGTTCTCATCGCAGCCTCAGGCACAATAATGAGCATTTATATCCTGCACCCCTTGGCTGGGCTGTGCTCCCCTGCACTCCTCCACAGCTTCCAGAGCTCTGCTGCATGGGCAGCTGTGCAGGGCATGCAGGGCTGCAGCCAGCCCTGCTCTGGGCTCTGCCTCCTGTGCTCAGGCAGGCAAAGAATGACAAATGAGTGAGGAGAATCAGGGTTACAACACTCAAGCCTGCACACCCAGCCCATTGAACTCTGTTTTTAAAGACCAGGAGATCTTGACACTGAGCAAAAACCTCCTCTTGTAAATCCAGTGTTTCTGAAGCACTGGTGAAGGGTCTTTTGGCAGCAAGCACCTCTTTTCAAGGGTGAATTTGAACTTCAAATTTAAATCCTCTGGGGACTTGACTGAATAACCAAAGGCTGAGTTTTTCAGCTGAAAAGACTCTGTGCTAGACCGAATTCTGATACACATGGTGTATGCCTCACTTTTTTAAAATATTTGCTGTAAAATTAGCACCATCTCTTTGGGGTTTGTGTCAAACATTCACAGGTGAAAAATGCCACAGGACAGCTTTGCACTGTGCTTGGTCTCACACATTCTCTCAGTCACTGTTGCTTTGCACTGAATTAAATAGAATTCATCCTTTTGGGTAGGAGTTTTCCTTTATAATTCATTATTCATGTCCATACACAGCTGTATGTAAATATTAGTGACAGGTGTTGGCCTGAAGGTGAAGAAAGATGAACTTGGAGATGAGGTGTGGGCTGGGAAGGCCCTGAGACAGGAGATGGATTCTCCTGTGGCCAGATCTCTTGCTCTCCCACACAAGAGAGTGTGGACACAAATGGTTGTGCCCAGCAGGGTCTCAGCATGACCAAAAAACTCGTGAAGAATAAGCAGCCATGAGGAGTGTGACTGTCCTGTCCCCTGGGAGGGCTCCTTGCAGTGAAGCTGAGGGTGAGGGACGAGCTTGGGAGCAGATCCTGCACTCAGAGATGAGCCACAAGCAGGCATCAGTTGTTTTCCTGTCACTTCACATCCCCTGTGTTTTACCTGCTCCCCCAAAAGGGTGCAGAGACCTTTGTGACCTGAACATCAAATGGTTTCACAATTACTCCTCCTCAACTGCTATCTTCTCTGTTCTGGATTAGCCTAAAGTGAGGAGGCTGTCACAGACTGTACAGGGCAAATTGTGCTTTTTCACAATTACTTGTGGGGTTTGGAGCCAACCACCTGCTTCAAAGCCCAGAGAGGTTAATTGCAGCCCTCTTTCTCTTGACCTGCACATGTGAGCACACGGTGGCTGGCCTGCTCCCCTGTAAACTGTGTCAAACAGAACTTTCTGGTGCTGCCAGGCAGCTGACAATGGATGGGGACAGACTGCTTTAAACAGCCTTGCTCCCTGCATTTTACATGAGAGGGTGCCATTCCAAGCTTTTGCTGATTCTTCTCGCTGTGTAATGTTTGCAGGAGAGATTTAAGAGCCTTTTCCCTCTTTGTTCCCTCAAAAGCAGCAGCTCAAAGAATTCTGTGTGAAGTCACCTGCTCAGGCAGCGCTGGCCCTCAGCAAACCCTGAGCATTCCATGGGAGCAGCTCCTCCCCAGCAGCATCTCCAGCCCCTCTGGCAGCCAGGCTGTGCCTGGGAAGGTGTGGAGGGGACTCCAAAGCACAGAAGGTGCAGGGGGACCTTGCTGCAGGCCACAGAGTCCCCAGGGCCCGAGGTGATTTCATTCCCTCCTCAGCATCACGGTGCTGCTGGTGTGGAATCCCAGCTCCCAGGATGGAATCACATCTTTGTCCCAGGTCTGAAGGGGTCCCAGGTGAAAAAGGAGTGCTGGACATTTTCTGTCCATGCTCAAGGTTCTCATTTCCTTCAGATGAGCCAAGTCTACTTTCTAACACCAGCTCTAGTCAGGTTAGTGAAAGAAACCTGGCAGTAATTAAATATGTGGGAGTGAAATAGAGGCTTCCTCATGTGAGCTTTATTCTGCTTTATCACAGGATTCAGCTGGATTTTCCTTTGAATTACCTGGTGTGCTTGTACTTAATAGAGTAAACTCAAATTCCAGATAGAGAACTGAAACAACAGTGGCTCTCTTCAAGTTTTCTTATCCAGGCAGGATTATTTTCTGGAAGATACACTTCAGTGAATCCTGAACACCACACAAGAACACTGGGTGAACTACAGCATGGTTATAGATCCTGCTCTCTACTTACCTTTTGGTCAGTCTATAAATGACTGGATGTCTCTGTCTAGACATAAAATCTGTGGAATTTGTAAGCCTAGACTGATATTTTTATAGCTACAATTAATGTCCATCTTTCAGTTCCCTAATTTAGCACCTTTCTTGCCTGCTGACAAGAACATTTGATGCAGTAAGAAGAGAATCTGAAAAATTAGCTGCTGTCTTGTCAGATATTAGTTATTCCCCTGATCCAGCCTTGATGTTTATCCCTCCCTCTTTGAGTTTTCTTAATTATTTCTGTCTTGTATTAATTCTCACATAACTCCCAAGATGTAAGCTTTATGGTTTAGAATCTCAACTGCTCATTCAATTAATGGGCTTGCTTAATGTGCTTAAACTTTCCAGAGACACTCGTGACACATTATGAGGGAGGGAAAAAAAGATTCTGAGTTTGCTCCAAATCATTTGTGGTACTCCTGAGCCTGAAGTCCATTTTAAGCTCTTTATCAGATTATCTAGATTTATTATTTTTATATTCTTCTGCTCATTAAGCATTTATGTGGGGGGAGTGTTCTCTCCAGAAGAGTGACTTAGTTTCCTTTGCCCCATCACCTGGATTAGCCCCTTTGTAAATCAGCAGCTGTACTTTCAGAACATTGAGAAGGATCTGAGAAGCTGACTTGAAAATGGTAAATATGGAAGGACAGATCTTTTACTTCATATCTGAATACTGCATATTTTTTTTGAGCAAAACAAAGCATCTGCCAGAGATTTTTCTCTAATTTTTCTTGGCTCAGTAACCCCTAATCCCTGTTAATATCTGAAAAGATTTGAGGTAGGATTGCAGAGGGAACTCAACCCGTGTTTCAGCATATTCCCCACTGAAGCCTACATGAGTTATCTCAGTAATTCCAGGAAACCAGAAGTGAAACCCAGGCTCAGGCAGGATCCCCCTGGATCCGAGTGACACAGAGCAGGCCTGACAGGAGAACAAAGTGCATTTCAGGAACACAACCACAGCACCAGCTGTGGCTTCAGACGATGGAAACCACTCTTCATGGGCTCTCTACACCTCCCTCTCTTCAAAGAACCAGACCCAGAGCAAAAACATGAAGAGTGCAGGTGTAGAACTCATGTTATACGTGTGCACAAACACAAATACTGGACATGAATGTTATACATTGCTGTGAAATCTAAAACTCTACACACACATAGAAATATGTCAGGAACCCTTCCTGAAAACAGACTCCTGTCTTCCAGGATGCAGATGGAATTAGCTGCTACATCATGGTTTGATATAAATAAGATCTGTGCTCAGGACCTGGGTTTTGTGCCAGAAGATCTCTGGAACCCAGAGGGAAGATGAGCTGTAGCACACAGCTTGTTTTAGCTGTGATTTCATGGAATGCCACAAAGCAACTCTGAATGCATTTTGTTAAAACAATTACTGAGAAGTTCTACAAAATAATGCTTCAGCTGCACTTCTGCTCATGAGCCATAAGGGGATCTTTGTCTGAAGGAAAAGGATTCTGGTTTATGGTTCTGAGTCAGATTTTTTCTTACTAACATATGGCCCCATTTTTTCCTGGTTCTTTAAGCAAGTTGTAAACATAAACGTTGATGCACATGGAATTTGATTCATGAAGAGTTTAATTTGCCTAATATAAAAGATTCACACAGGTTATATAACATCATTAAATTATTTTTGTAGTTTGAGTAGTATCCTTTGAGGAAAGCACAACTCTTTCCCTGGGGTCCATTTATCACTGTTTGCTTCTAATTAGAAAACTGAAAATGCAATATGCATGACTTACATTTGCAGTGTTGTCTTAGGACTGATGTATCATCCTTGTTCTTCCCCAGGAACTTTTATTCATTTCCTAATTCTTTTTATATTTTTTTAAGGTTTCTGACAGCTGTGACTCCATCTTCGTTAATGGCAAGGAAATGAAGAGCAAAGTGGATACGATTGTTAACTTCACTTACCAGCATTTCACCACCCAGCTGGAAGTGACGGTCTGGCTTCCCAGGCTCCCTCTGCAGATTGAGATCTCTGACACAGAGCTCAGCCAGATCAAAGGCTGGAGGATTCCTGTCACCTCCAACAAAAGGTATGTTCACAGCACACCTGCCCAGGGCTCTGCTTTTAGACAGCCATTTTTAGAGCATTCCTCAGAATCTAAACTCTCCTGTTTGCCATTAGCTTTACAGCCAGCCTCAGCCTTCATTAAAGCATCCAACAATCGCTGCATTTTATCCTGATCTATACAGCTTAAAAGTCAGTGGCTTTGCCTGGAGCATGAATCAATTCCACACAACCTCAGGACATTGTGTCACACATTCCCCTGTGCAGAGCTGAGGAAAAGGAGCTGGGCCTCTCCTGTTGGTGTAACACAGCCCTGTGTGTGTGAGAGAGAGATTCAGCACTGCCAGACCTCAATCCTGTCTGCTGTGACAAACAGCAGGGCCAAGGAAGGGTCCAGGTGTCACTGCCTCCGTCTTGGGCAGGTGGCCAGTCCAGGTCCCTTCCAGCCCAAACCTTCTGTGATTCCATGACTTTGGGTGGCTGTTCAGATGTACCCAACAGCAGAGCTGCTGCATTCCTTAGCAGCTCTGAATTAAGTGAGAAACAGCTCCTGCTGAAAACCATGTTCCACCAGGAAAGAGTGGACAGGGAGAAAAGGAGGGGGAAGGGAGTGGGGATTTTGAGCTCTGATCCCACCATTCCCTACTGAAAATGCCCATTCTGTAATAACCATCATTTGCACAATTTGCAGGATTAAGAACTTCCAGGAGCGCTGCTCTGTTGGTGGATTTCAGGCGAAGTTGAGAAATATTAGTGGGGAAAAGGTGTGCCACCAGCTGGGATTTATAACCTGCTGAAAAAGCCTTGCTGGCAGCAGCAGGAGGGGTGCTGGACACTGTGGCAGCTCCAGCTGCAGCTCTGCAGTGCCCAGGAGAACATCTCAGCTGCTGAAGGGCCTGGAGAGCCCAGCCAGCAGTGGAGGAGAATTACCCAGCTCTTCATAAGGGCACAGAACTGGGTAGGAGAATAGGACCCAATTTGCAGGACAGCCAGATAACGAGCTCCAGAGAAGGGCAGTGACTGACCTCTTGGTTATGTGGATATTTTTTTGGCTATGACAGAAGAGGTGATGAGAAATCAGAGGGTTTGCTTCAGTGGCAAAGGCAGCATTGCTGTTTGAGGCAGGAAGAGCTGTGCTAGGTGAGGAATGAAGGGATTGAAGCTGACTGCTTAAATCTTCACTGAACCTCCCTCCTCCTGCCCGTGCTGTCCCACCCCTGAGGCACAGATCCTGCTAAAAGCAGGGGGTTTTTGCTGAGCAAACAGCTGCAGGATTAGGCTGGTGTTTATTGCAGGAGCAGACATTGAGCCATGCTTAGCAGTCGTGGGCAGTCTCAAACCCGCTACAGGCAGCGCTGGAAATTTCCCCCTCGGTGTCTCCTGATTTATTTGGCCAGCAGAAATAAAGGGAATGGTCTGAGAGCCTGCTCTGCTTGCAAGCTGGCAAGCTTTGCAGGGTTTTGGTGCAAAGCATTTGCTGCTGCTTGGATTGCCCTGGAGCTGCTGGCACAGATCCTGCCAGCATCTTCCATGGAGCAGGGAAAGTGTGGACACCCCTGCAAGGTCTGTGCCCACGTGAACAGCAAAGGTTTCAACGGGAAAGAAATGATCTCTTGTTTTATTGACCATTCCTGTGGGCTTTTTAACTTTGCAGGGCTATTCTGAATCAATAGCTCAGAGCCAGCATTAGTTGTGCTCACTCTGACATTTACTTTGCACATAAGGTTTTTACATTTCCTTTATTTTTAGATTTGGATGGTTTTAACCTGAGATTTAGTGGCTTTTCATTTTGGTTCTTTTTTATTATTATGACTTTTCTCTTTACTTTTTAATCTGCTTATACCTCCACCTCCTATGTGTTTCCCAAAATCCTAAACATGGGGGAGTTTTTATGAGTTTTGAAGTGATAAGCTGAAGCACTCAAGACATTTGGACTGCAGTCAGGAGCTGTAGGTTTGAGAGTGAGCAGGGTGCTTTTATCTTTGTAAAAACCCCAAATCCAAGCATTTCCCAGCAGGTGAAGCCATAGCATTGCATTGTTTCAACTTCACCTTCATGTAAGAGCCAATATTGGCAATTTGCATGAGGTTTTTGATATTTGTCCTTGAAGGAAACTGAAGAACTCTTTCCAAAGTTACTGACAACAGGCTTAGGCACCTTAAACTTAGCCCAAAAATCAACTGGAGCTGTGTCAGTGTTCTGGTCATGGCAGGACTGCAGTGTGGCTTCTCTCACCTCACCACAAACAAAATCATTTTCCACTTTCCTCCTGCCTGCAGGGCTGGTGTCCTCACACCACTCCTTGTCTTCTCAGCAGGAACCAAACATTGCTATAAAGTTATTCCTCAATGTACAGCAGGTAAAATGTTGGATTATTTTTACAGGGATTGTGCAGAGACACTTGAGCAACCTCCAAAGTTCCTTTCATCTCCTGTGGCTGCCCCAGGGCCTCATTCCCACAGCCACAGCGTGCCTGAGGGGCTGAGCCAGATGGCAAAAGAGAACTGGGCTTTACTGGGCTTTAAAATGATCTTTTAAACGTTTTTATTGGTGCTGTTAACAAAAGAAATGTTTGTGCATCAGCATAGCTGCTCTTCATCTGAATGTAGCTCTGTGTCAGACCCGAGGAGGAGTTTATATCCCAGATCCCAGCTGTTCTTTCCAGAGGTGAAATGTTTGCTTCTCCCTATAAACCCTGTTATGTTTGTAATTGTAAAATAAGTGTGATTACAGACATCTCTGCCTATCTGACTTCTTGAATAATTTCCACAAAGCAATGAAGAAAACAGGGTCTTTACAAGACTTTTACAAATGCCCCATGCACAGTTTGAGCTGGGTTGGTTTTTAGCTGGGCTGAACTGCTGCAAGGGCAGGAGCTTGTTGGAGAACAGAAAGGAAAAGACAGGCTGCTCTTGTGCCAGAAACTGGAAAAAAACCCCATTTATCTCCCCAGTGTAAAAGCAGCAATGCAATTTACCAGATCAGCCTGCAGTATATGGCAAATCTTTAATATTATCAAGTGGAGAACTTGATCTCTGGTGCTGCAGATAGGAAGAGCCTCCCTGGGCAGGTGAAATTCAGCTCCACAATCATCTCCTGGTGCAGGGAAAAGTTGTGTCTGTACCAACCCCCAGCCCCAGCAAACAGAAGATGTATATTTAAATTAAAGTCAAATATTAGAGTGTAGAAGAGGTCCAGGCAGACTCTGCTAGTCTAACAAGAACATTTATTTCTATTCCTCGTGCATCTGCAAAATAATTACCTTCTTCTTGAGGTTCCTGCACCAGCTCTGTGCACACATATTTACATGGCATGAGTGGCTTCAGCTTGCATTAATAGGAATTGCATGGCTAAAGTCTCCCAGAACAAACTGGAAATTTAATTTCAGTAAATATTTGCAGCTGGGATGGGATATTGTTTTCAGGAGGCTCCCAACACCAGCAGCACGGGTATCACTTCAGAGTTTGTTGGGCTTTGAGCAGCTCTCTCCTGCCCAGTTCTGGAGACAAAAGCAGGAAAGTTGGGCTGAGTTAAAAAGCAGGACAAAATAAACTGCTTTGGCTAAACCATCAGTGAGTGCTGGCCCTCAAGGTAAAGCTGTGCTTTAGGGCAAATTAAGTGACACTGGATTGAAACCATTGCATTTGTGGGTAACAGCATCTGCACAAAGCTGGAACACGCTGTAAATTTGCTCCTTTAGTTAATTGACTTTAATGTCCTATGGAGAAAAGGCCTTGGAGATTTTTGTTAATAGGTAGGCTGTATTTTCAAGATCTGTAAAAGCACCAAATTACATTTCTTCTTGAACTGTGAGTGGAGTTACGTGCAGCTTATTTCTGTAGCTTCCACTAAATCAACTTCTAGTGCTTTGTAATTTGTATCCCAGAGAGATGTCTTTTTTTCAATTAGGGGTGTTGCAAATGTTTTTTAAATATAAATCTTTGCAATGAGTATTTCAAATCCAAACCCAGCAAAACAGATTTCTTAAGGGTTGGGGTTTTTTTAACAGAAAACTAGCATGTGGCCCAAGAAGGTGATGCCTGTTTAGAGAGGGCTGCAGATGAAAAGAGACACACTTGAAGTGCTCAGAGACAATGTCTGTAATGTGGAGCTGACAGATCACTGATGAGATCAGTGCTCACAGGCACCCTTGGAACAGGCTGCTGCTTTAACTCAGCTCCCTGGCAAAGCCTCTCTCTCTGTGAAATGGAAATTAAATGGAATTCTGGCAACCTTGGCTCGCTCCAGAAAAGCATCAAACCTTCCAAGCAAGTTTGCCAAGCAGCAAGAAATAGGGTAAGGTGAACTTTGAGAGATTTTCAGAGATGACCAAGGGGAAAAAAGCACAATATGCAGCAATAGCTTATATTCAGCAGGACCTGTCTTAAGCAGAAAATGAGCTCCCTGCTTAATGAAGGATTTTAAGCTCACTGAAAACACTGTAATGAGGAGTTTAAAGGGAACTGTGCAATTCACTGGATCTCAAACATTTTGTTGCATGTGTGGAGACAAAACACTGGCTTACTGCCTAAATCCTGATTTTGTGGCTTTAAAGTGGAAAAATTATATCCTTAAAAAAAAAAATCAAAAAACCCAAAACCAACCAAACAAAAAACCAGAAAGAACTTGAATTGAGACCTGGCAAAGCAGATTTGCAAGCTTGTACTGAAAATTCAGACACCTCCCTCTCCTCTGCACTGACAATGAACGTGCCTTGCTCGTTCTGGGCTTTGGAGAGGCTTTTGTGATGCTCCACATTTGTGTGCCATAGAAAACATGTTTCTGAGCAGAAGTACATAAACATCTCTAAGTGTTTTTGTGCTGAGATGGAGCCTTTGCATTTAAGATACCCCAAGGAATGGACTGGACTTGAATCATCTTTTTGTTGTGGTAAATCCAGGCTGCCCACACCATCCTGGTCCTGGAAATAAGAACAGGAGTGCTCCCTCTGTGCTCCTGTGCAACAATCCTTCCCTCTGGCCATTCCTCAGCTCATATTTGTGAGCTGGGGCTGAAAAAGAATTCCCTCCAGTTGTTTTGAATGGATTTCCTCTTGGACAATCCAGTGGGGCAAAGTTTTAAACAGCGAAAGTAGAAATAAACAAACACATAAATAAATATAACAGCAACTCGTTGGATCTGAATAAAACATCAAATCACAGAATGGTTTGGGTTGAAAGAGACCTTAAAGATTATCTTGTTCCAACCCCTGCCCTGGGCAGGGACAAACATCAGGTTGTGTGAGAGGGACAGAAAGGGAGTTGTGGAGAATGATGCTGGTGTGGATATTGAATGTGGGAACATTTCCTGCAGCCACAGCTCGGGTTTTGGGTCTCTTTTCCCATAACAAGGCTGGATCCCATCAGTTCCCTGCTCTTTTGCCCCAAATCCCATAAGTACCCCTTACCTGAACAGCTTTTGCACATTTTTCTCCAATTCTGCACAGGCACTAACGTTTCTGTCTGTGTTATAAAGAGAGGGGAAAATCCCAAAATCTCAGAGCTGAACTTGGTTTTGCCAAAGTCTGAGATAGTTCAGAGCTGGGATGTGGCTTAGCTGAGTTGAAGAGGGTCAGAATAAATTGAAAGTGGGAACATGAAGGAGTTCATGAATTCCTTTACAGCACAGATGGCTGTGGAACACAAAAGCTTGATGAATATTCTCCCTTCTAGAACTTTCTTTGTGGTCATTTTGCCAACTGAGCTGACTTCAGACTGCCACCAGCATTGGGAAGGAGAGAAATGAAAGTTTCCCTGAAATACCCAGCTAGTCAGACTCTGTAAGACTAATTTCTTTGGGGAATCTAAATCCTATTTTAGTAGCCTTTTCCCTAACAATTCCAGTTATTCAGTGATGTTTCATTCAGCAGGTAATGATGGACACTTGTTTTACACACACAAAACCAAAAGGTACCACCTTTTGGTACACAAAACCAAAAGGTACCAAAAGGTCCACCTAAACTGGACCTTTTACTTGAGGCTGAATGTAAATACTCAGCTAACAGGTGATGCATTGAAAATGCATTTCCAGTGGATTAGGCTCTGTAACTCAGTCATTTTGAAGAGCACAAGGGTTTTTCTTAGATATGTTTTCAGCTTACTGGCTGCCAACTTTGTCATAAAACAATTTATAACAAAAACAATTCTGTTTTATAATAGTTTTTCATAGCTGCTGTTTCAAAGGAGAAGATAAAGGGACAAAACTACCTCCTGCAATACTTTGAAAAATGAGAGACTTACCCTGTATTTCCCACCCTTGATGCAGAGGTGGCTTCGGGCTCAATAAATACAGGAGGGAGGGAAATTATTTCAGAGCAATGAATCCAAAGCATGGGGGCACAATGAGTAAAAGTGTGACCACCCACTGCTTAATACCTGACTTGGAAGAGATAAGAGGATCCATGTGTTTGTCCCAGGCAATAAACAAGAGAAAAAGAATAATAATATTGGTGGTAAACTGGGCCTTTAAGCAGACAAAGTCTGTGAGGTGTGACAGCAGAGCTATCACATACAAATCACTGTGATGCCTTCTCTGAGCTTTAGGAAAAGCTGTTTTATTTCACAGGTTGTATTTTGGGAGGGGGACAGATAGAAAATGTTGAAGGAAGTGTGTCTGATGCTGCAGGTGTTTCTGCACGGTGAAATCTGAGCAGCCTGCCCTGAGTGGGAGCCTAAATTCCCAATCTGGGTTTTTGGGAGGCTCCTGAGGTCACTGCATGAGCTGTGTGAGATGTGAGGTGGAGTCAAGGTGTGTTCTCAAAAGGAAAGGAATCAACAAAGCACAGCAGGGATGGGCACCAGCTGGGGGCTCTGCCTCAGCAGGGAGAGCCTGAGCTGTTACAGGAGGGAAAAGCACAGAAATACAAATGTTAAAGGAGGGTAAAACACCTTCTCCCGCCCCTGATGAGCTGCCACAGGGATTTGTTCCACAGCTGCCCTCTCCTAAACATTTCCTGAGCCCTCTGCACTATTTCCCTGCTGCCTGGAGAAGGGGCAGGGGCTCCACTCCATCCCAGCAATGACAGAAACACATCTGCACTCTGCTGGGAGGTCCCACACAAACAAAGGATGCACTGCAGGAAGCGTTGGTAGCTTCAAAACGGCACAAAAATCTGCACAAAGCTCCAGCAGGATTTCCTCAGCTGCCCACCCAAGCCCTGCTCTCCTGTCTCACATCCCCTCACTGCTGGGAGCAGTAACACAGCTGGATGTGTTCACAGGCCCACCCGCGACAGCGAGGATGAGGAGGATGACGAGAAGAAAGGCAAGGGCTGCACCCTGCAGTACCAGCACGCCTTGGTGAGGGTCCTGACCCAGTTTGTGGCCGAATCCTCGGAGTTTGGGGGCCAGCTGAGCTACCTGCTGGGCTCGGAGTGGCAGTTCGACATCACCGACCTGGTGGCCGATTTCATGAAGGTGGAAGAGCCCAAGGTTGCCAAGCTGCAGGAGGGAAGAGTGCTGGCTGGGCGTGAGCAGGGCATCACCACGGTGCAGGTACGGCTCACACACACCCTGGGGGATGCTGGACAAAATTCACTGCTCTCAGAAAGAAAACCAAGCTGAAAAAATGGCCATGCTAAAGAGAAAAGGAAGTTTGGATGGGTTTTCATTGTGGCTATTTGTCACTTCCACCCTTAGGTGAAGCTTTTGAAGGGATTTATCCATCTTGGTGTGACTGGAACACAGGGAGGTTTCTCTGGCTGGGGAAGGAGGTGACAAGAGGCACACAGGCAGCTCCTTTTAACTTCAGTGGGACCATATGAACATAACTGTTGGGAAATTGTACCAAATATCTCCATGCACCTTGATATGATTGGTTAGTTTAGCCTTTAAAAAGGCTAAACTTTTTTTTGTGAACATAAAATTAGTCCTTTTATGTTCCCAAAATCTATCACAAACCATGGGCACAAAAATAATCTTCAGATGCCTTTCATGGTGTTTGTGTTCCCACCCAACTCTGTGTCCAAATGCATGCACCTTCCTTAATCAAAATAAAGGAATAGAAACACTGGGCTCTTCTCAGGGGCTGCAAACACCTGTAATGTTCTGGCCACACTCTGGAGTCAACACAAACTGGGAATTTAGGGCTCAGCTCCCTTCAACCTGAAATAAATGGGATAGAAAGGTCAAGGGATTTCTGCCCTTCAGATGTCTCTTTCTCTCCAGTGGCTCTAGAAGAGCAGGAAGCTCCAGTGCAGGGAGATGTGCTGCAGGTTTCTCCTGTTGCTTTAGACAAATCACACCTCCCGTATTTTGGGCTCAAACCAGCTGTTTCTGTCACCAGGATAAAGATGAGTCTCTTTCTGAGCATGCTGGAAACAAGGTCTCAGAGCAACTGGCAGGAGTGTTTTGGCATTGACAAATGCAGGCAGGCACCCAGTGGGATTTTCAAAGTTCTTTTGCAAGCCTCACTTTCATTTCATTCAGGTCCTCTGTCCTTAGAAAGGCAACAGGCCAAGTTCCTATCAGCCAGGCTTTGAACACTTATTTATCCCTCCCTGAGTTCCAGTGGTAATCAGTGTCTTACACTCTGTCCTGTGCTGCACTGCATTCACAGGCAGTTTTATAGACCCCACAAAAATGTCTTAAAACACCAACTAATCCCTTTAATTTATTCTATATGATATATATTTTGTCAAGATCAAGCTGCAATTTTGGAGTGATTTGTTGTTTCATTAAATTATTCTGCTAGATAATTTAGCAGCAAAGGAGTGAAATATGTCAGGGGAAACATCAGCTCTGGCCTAGACACAGATGTGACAAACCCAGGATTAATCTGGAGTGCTGGTTAGAGGCCAGCCTTGCTCTGAAACACTTCATGGCTGTTTCACACAGGGTGTTTCCTTTCTCTTCCCAGGTTCTGTCCCCTCTCTCGGATTCCATCCTGGCAGAGAAGACAGTGATCGTTCTGGATGACCGGGTGACCATCACAGACCTGGGGGTGCAGCTGGTGTCAGGCTTGTCCGTGTCCTTCCAAACCAGCAAAGGAAATAAGAGAGCCCTGGTTGCTACCACCTCTGCCCACGACATCCTGCGCTCCCCCAAACAGGTACAAAAGAATACATCAAATTATTGATGTGCTCCCTCTGCTTTGCCAGAGTCATTTGCTGTGAATTTTAGGCAGCAGCTATAATGACCATGTGGCTGTGAAAAGCAGTCACTTCTCGTAGTAAAGTTCATTTTCCTCACCAACCCCACGGTGCCAAGAGCCCTTCACAGGGACCATTAAACTCTCTGGGGACCTGCACAGCACAGGGAAAGGGATGGACGTGTCTGGGAGTGCACAGTGCCAAACAAAGCTTGGATGTGCCACAAAAACCACTTTTGCTGGGGGAAAATACAGCCTGGCTGGGCAAGCAGAGCTGGGAATGCTGTTCCTTAATTGTCTCACAAAGTCAGCTCAGCCAAAGCCACCTCTGGCTGCAGGTGCAGAAGTTTTTCACAACTTTTTTTTTTTTTTGCTGAAAACTGATGAATTTGTGCTTACTTTGAACCATATAGTCTGAGGAATTAAACAGCTTTTAATGAGACCACAGAGTGAATTCTGTATGTGGTTTTTTAATAGATTGTATAGAATTGAGGTCCTACATCAGTGCAGGAAAGTGTAACTATATTTTTTGCACTAGCAATTCGCAGTAAGAAGACAAATTGGTTTGGTCAAAACATAAGAATTGTGTTTTTTATGACTGTTGCTATAATTCCCAGGAAAGACCACAATCACTTTTGCCTATTGCAAGTCCAGAATATTTGAAAGTGTGACAGAAAAGACAAAATGCTGCACTGAGATGTGTTCTCCTCCCAGTTTGTTCCATGGGCTGGATGGGCTCACTGGCCTGACACATTCCAGCTCTGCTCTTTCTATTACATACAGCACTGAAACTGCAGCATTAGAGAAATTCTCCAAAAGAATTGGGGAAAAAAGTCCTTTATAAACCTAATTGACTGTGATGCTGGAAATATGATTATTTTCATCATGAGGTTCTGGCATTCAAAAGAGGCTTCTCACTTCAGACTGAGAAAAAGAATCATCAGTTGTTTTTTCCAGCATTTTCATTAAATTTATCTGAGTGTTTCTTTGATAGTTCCTGAAGGTGAGGTAAATGCCTCAATGGTCTAGAGAACACAAGCCTGCAAGAAAATGAGACGCAGAGTAGACATTTCCATTTTCTTCAAAAAAAAAACCAAACCAAAAAGAGAGACCCCAAAGCAAAACTCTGTATTTTTTTTCAGACTTTAACAACGGAGTGTCTGACTTGTGCTCTCTCTCTCTCTCTCATATTTTCTTCCCCTCATCCTCTCCAGGAGGCCGTGGTGAGTGCCTGGGTTTTGTTCAGTGACGGGTCGGTGACGCCCTTGGACATCTACGACTCCAAGGACTTCTCCATCTCCATCACGTCCCTGGATGAGATGGTGGTGTCGTCACAGCAGAGCCTTCAGTCCCTCTGGCCCGTCGTGGTGGCCGAAGGGGACGGGCAGGGGCCTCTGATCAAAATTGAGATGGTCATCAGTGAGACCTGCCAGAAAACCAAGCGCAAGAGCGTCCTGGCTGTCGGGAAAGGAAACGTCAAGGTGAAGTTTGGCCAGAAAGATTTGGACCAAAAAGGGAGCAGCAACGACATCGATGACCTGGAGAAAGATTTCAAAAGCCATGCAGGCAACGCTATAGAGAAAGCTGCAGAACAAGAGAGGACAGCACAAGACTGGTCCAAAAACCACGAGGACGTGTCCGGTCCTGAGGACAATGCAAACAAAAGCACAACTTTCATATCTCCCATTGATCAGGAGTCCCTGGAGGATGGCCAGCTTCAAAACAACCCAACTGCCTTCACAGGTTTCCCTACCCAAGTAGAAATTCCAGGAGAAAACAATCCCAGCGATCTCTCATTGACTTCCAGAGGATTGACAGACCTGGAGATCGGCATGTACGCGCTGCTCTGTGTTTTCTGCTTAGCAATCTTGGTCTTTTTGATTAACTGTGTGGCATTTGCTTGGAAGTACAGGCACAAAAGGTTTGCTGTGAGTGAGCAAGGCAACATCCCCCATTCCCATGATTGGGTCTGGCTTGGAAATGAGGTGGAGCTCCTGGAAAACCCAGTGGACATTTCGCTCCCATCGGAGGAGTGCACTACCATGATTGACAGAGGGATGCAGTTTGAAGAAAGCAACTTTCTCCTTAATGGGAGTTCTCAGAAGACTCTTCATAATCATATCCTCAGATCTTCTGAGTACCTTTGTGAAAAAGAAGTTAAAAGTGAACCTATAAATCCTTCTGGGCCAAAGCAGAAGCGAGTAAAGTTCACTTCATACACAACAATACTGCCGGAGGATGGAGGCCCCTACACCAACTCAATTCTATTTGACAGTGATGATAATATTAAATGGGTATGCCAAGATATGAATCTTGGTGATTCCAAGGAACTTAGGGACTATATGGAAAGACTGCAAGACAATATGTAAAACTACTTTCTTATGTTTGTAATCACCTTTATGCCTTCTGTTTATGGATGGTGGAGCAGTCAGTCCAGTCAGCAATAGGAACAAGACAGTCCAACCCTGGAGGTCCTGAGATGATAACCTGATATCAGAGAGCAGGTCCAAGAGGCTGGCTGAGTTAATCCTGTTTCACCACAAACCAGGATGTGCCCCTAAAACAGCTCCCTGTAGGTGTTGGAGGTGTCACACACACGATGGCTGTTTTTGTATACTGCCTGGTACTAGCAAAATGCTAATCCAACTGCGCTCCGGCCCAGAGGAGACTTCATTTGTTTGCCATCTCTCATGATAAATGGTAAATCAGAAAAGAAAGGGATGTTTGTTTGCATTGATTTTTTCTAGTCGTCGTCCTTTGTAAAGCACAGTGGACATTTCTTGCTTACAGCCTGAGAGGAGGCTCATGGAAAAAGGGATCGCAATGAATCTCATTTTATTGCCTATGTGCAATGCAGCCAAGTAGTCTTATTATTTTTTACAGATATAAAAACCCCCATGTGGTTAATTTCTTCTTATATTGTTTGTGAATTTTATTTGACTTAGGGAACATTAAATATTTTCTTTGAAGGGGTTTGATTTTTATTTTTTTTTTGGTTGTACCAAAGTGTAGTACAGTAATATTTATAATGATTTGAGTTTTTTATTCATCTGCTTCAGCCCCCAGAGATACCTCCTTCATTGCTGGTTATCTTCCTCCTTTCCATATGGGTCGTTAGTATTTGAAACATAGAAAGGAATTAGAACTCTTACTGGGAAAGGGTTGTGTCTTCTTACAGGGAACTGTAAATATAATAATAAACCCTGGAAAATAAAAATCAAGGAGTAGCCCCGGGTTCACTTTTGTCATTGCTAATATGAAAAAAAAAAACCGGAAAAAAAAAACCCCAGCACAGTCTTCAAAGGGAAATGCTTTGCTGGAACAGTAGCTTGGCTGACAAGACATTTTATTGTCTGAGTGAGAAAGTCAAATATGGCATTGAAACATAAAATAGGGAGGAAATTTCCCAGGAAATGAGCAAAGCTTGGAGTCACTGTCACTCTGTACCAGTGAATCCATTGGTGGTAGAGTTCAGCAGGCCAGAGAAGTTCATGCCCCAGAACTCGTCTAAAACATCCCTGGCCACGAAGACATTACAGAGAAAAACTTTCCACCATGGTTCATTAAAAAGAAAAGACACGTTGGGTCTGCAGTCACACAAGGAACTAT
Organism: Parus major; assembly: GCF_001522545.3. Lineage (NCBI taxonomy): Eukaryota > Metazoa > Chordata > Aves > Passeriformes > Paridae > Parus > Parus major. Next base: position 1,399,937 of record NC_031784.1, on the reverse strand, counting down.
CCAATTTTATCAAGGGAAAAGTTCAAAGCTGCCATTTCATGTGTATCACATGTATTTTTTTACTGAAGGATGACTGAGATAAGTTGAAAATTACAGTTAGGAAAAACCTGAATCTGCAGAATATTTAAACCCCCCAGTAAAGCACACGTTCTTGTGATGGATCCTGTGCAATAACCACAAGAGCTAAATGACAGCTGCCTTACAAACTGCAGTTCCCATCTTTTAGGTAGATCAAAGCAAGATTTGAATTTGTACTTCAGTGGTGATACTCAAACAAAGCAGAAAATTGGGAAATTCTGCGTTTGGGTCCTAATTCACAACCGGGAGCATATTTAATGTAACTTGTGCAAAATACAGGAATTTTAACACTGAGATGAAAAGTGAGGACACCAGACTTATATAAGTGAGTAGAGACTTACTTTTGCTGGCACTGAAGTGCACAGGGAAGGGATGGCATCTGTTCTAATCTAATTTGGAGGAGAGAAAATAATAGAGCACAGATTCTGTTTCATAAGGGATGCAGCACTTGTGTGTCAGATGAAGTCTTGGGTTGTTTAACAAATGTTCTCTCCCCTCTCAATGATCCAGGAAATAAGGAAAGCTGAATTCCTACAGTGATCATTGTATCTAACAAAAAAACCAAACCCTTTTGTAGAATTTAACTTCTCTTCCCAATGTGTTATTTTGTATTTGGCCCAAACAGAGAGCAGAACAAAAAACCCCCTATTTACTGTTGTTTGCACATTATAAACTGACCACAAATTGATTTAGTCTTGAAATCAAACCAAGCTGCTGCTGGCAGGTGCAGAGGGCAAAGAGCCCAGCTGGGCCTGAGTGCAAACCTCTCTGTGTGCTGTGGTCTGACAGCAGAGCACGGAGCCATTTCCTCATGGAAACCTTTCCTTCCTTCCCTCTGAGCTCCATTTCCTCATGGAAACCTTTCCT
>NC_031784.1:1394454-1398702 GCF_001522545.3 Parus major | reverse complement strand
CTGAGCTCCATTTCCTCATGGAAACCTTTCCTCCCTTCCCTCTGAGCTCCAAAAACCCCAATCCCCAAATCTTGCAATGGGGGGGGAAAGAAAGATCTGCAGGTTCACAAATTTTCTTTTTCTTTTCCATCACGTGTCATTACATGAAAGCTCTTACATGGAAAATGGCAATACAACCATGGAAAAAAAGCAATATAAAAAAAAAAGAAAAGAAGTGGGAAGAGAGAAATCTCTATTTTCAGTAAAACTGGGCTAACACCAATAAAGTGGAGTTATTCTGGATTTATCCTGGTTTGAGCATTTACGCCGCTTCTCGTAAGATGAAAGGAAAATATATTCAACATGAATATATTTGATGCAAAACAGCTCTGATCAGTTCCTTTTAAATTAAATATCTCAAATTTTAATTTCAAAATGATGGCATACTCTAAATTTAAGTAAATTAAATTCTGAATTATTTTAAACACCCCCCCCCATTTTCCCATTCACCTAAATATTTTTCAGTGACGCTGTTAAATACAATATTTTATTCATGGACTATAGAATATTCCACTTTGCTGTTAACTGAACAGCATTTACACATTGATAAAAGAGTCTCTGCTTTTGAGAGAACAAAGCAATGGTAGCCAAGTGATCAAAAGGCACAAAATGTATGTATGTAAGTATGTATGCAGGAAAGTAGAATTGCCTGAAAAATAGGAACTGTTCTGTCCAATTAATTAGCATTAATTATGCTTCAGTAGGTGCCTAGGGAAGCAATACCTGTAATTTAATACCAAACAAACATCATCTCTTACTTTGGGGGGCTTTGCTGCTCTCGAGGTGTGAACTCATCCCTGGGGGACCCCCAGGAACAGCCCGTGAGCACAGGGGGCAGGGATGGAGCCCGAGCCTGGGGCTGCCAGCCCTGAGCCCCTGCCAGGCTGAGCCAGGGGGGAGAGAGCAGGGAGGAGCAGCTGGAATTCTCAAGTGTGCAGAACCTTTTGTCTCGTTCATCCCCAGTGCCCAGCTCTGGGGCTGTGCCCCAAACTCACCCCTGGGGACCCTGCCCCACCCCTGGGGCTGGCTGAGACCCTTCCTCACCCCTGGGGACCCTGCCCCACCCCTGGGGCTGTGTCCTTCCCACCCCTTAGGGACCCTGCCCCACTCCTGGGGATGGCTGAGACCCTTCCTCTCCCCTGGGGACCCTGCCCCACCCCTGGGGCTGTGCCCTTTCCATCCCTTAGGGACCCTTCCTCACCCCTTAGGGACCCTGCCCCACCCCTGGGGATGGCTGAGACCCTTCCTCACACCTGGGGACCCTGCCCCACCCCTGGGGCTGTGCCCTTTCCATCCCTTGGGGACCCTGCCCCACCCCTGGGGATGGCTGAGACCCTTCCTCACACCTGGGGACCCTGCCCCACCCCTGGGGATGGCTGGGACCCTTCCTCACCCCTTAGGGACCCTTCCTCATCCCTTAGGGACCCTTCCTCACCCCTTAGGGACCCTGCCCCACCCTTTAGGGACCCTGCCCCACCCCTGGGGATGGCTGGGACCCTGCCCCACTCTCCTCCCACGTTCATGTTTGGAGCTGCTGGTTCTTAACTCATCTTGGGGAATGTACAACAAGACCTTACAGCCATACACCGTGCAAAGAGTCCATTACAGAATGGAGAAAACCCTTGTGTTGCAAGGTGGAATTAAACCCCTACGAATGAAAAGCTGATTTTTCATAGCAGATGTGCTCTTTTATGGAATATAAATCATGTGCACTACATTGAAATACACGATAGTGTATGTAATGCATACATTAACTGCTGAATTATAACACTGGATATGTATATACATCACACCCCAGATATTTATACAATATAATAAGTCTTAGATGTATAACATAATGAATTCTGTACAAAATAAACTGTAAGTTAAGACAATGAAACAGAACTTTTATATCTGTGTAATTTGTATGCTGATTAAGTTATTCAAGCTTCAGTTTTCATCTTTTAATGTGCCCTTTAAAAAAGATACTTATTTTCTATAGGCAGATGTCTGAAATAAAGACTTGAGTCTTCAGAAGAGAAGCAAATGAAAGACTGAAAGAAACAGATTTTGCTGGAGAAATAAACCTAATGTTCACATGGTTGGTTTTTTTTTTTTTTAAGCCTGCCTAAAGGATTTTGTGTTTCTGCTGCTCAGGGCGAGCTGCTGGCCGGGTTGAGGGTGATGTGCCCCTGCCAGGGGAGCAGGAACCAGCAGAGCCAGCAGTGTGGGCATTTCTGTGTGTCTCCTTCCCCAAAGCAACACAAATCCCTGCATTTCACAGCCCAGCACTCCCTCCAAAGGCTGCTCCAGCTCTGTCCTCCTTCCCCTGCAGCAGCAGTGCAGAGTGAACATCCCAGATGGGCAGGGAACACGCTCAGGTGCAGAGGAAAAGGTGACAAACCAAACCTGTCCCTTGAGCTCTCCAGTGGGAATCACCACAGCTCAGACTTCAGATTCTTCTGGATTCTCTAAAGTTCCCTTTAGACTCCAAGAGCCTCACAATTCCTGTGTGACCACTGACCACGGCCTAAGAGCTGCAGGAAAAGTCTTGCTAATGCTAAAAAAGGAAATTTGAGCCTCGGTTTTTTGCTCCAGGTGTTGGAAATTGTGGCAGAGCTCCTGGCAGCTCAGCAATTCCTCCAGGCACTGGGAATCACCTCAGGAGGTGCCTCCTTCATCCTTTTGCTGTTTCCAGCTGAGCCACACCTGAGATCAAACCCACTGCCAAGCCAAGGGCTGCCTCTGCTTAATGGGAGCAATTTCACAGCACCTGAATGATTTAATGAGCACTACTGGAATTTCTAATGTACTGAAATGTGTTTTTATATAGAGTCTGTTGGACAAATGGATTGAAAAATGTGATTTAGGAAGTTCCTCAGAGAACCAATTCTTTGGGCACAGATTGCAGTCGTTCCCCACTTGGTGTTCTAAACACTGAAATAAGAAATGTTTCTTATAAATGACACTTTTTGTGTCCTGGCAGTTCTGCTTGGCCACTGCTGGGACACCCCATCCCCTCAGCAGCATCTCAGGGCTGCCAGTGGCTTTTCTCACACCCAGGGTTCTGTTCAGGATAACTGAAAGTATCAAAATCTTTTAGAGAAAAGCTGTCTTTAATTATATTTTATCCAAACACACACTGAACTTCCCAAAACACCTGACAAGGGCTGCACTGGAACTACCAATACCTGTGCTCTGGAAATAATTACCTGCATTGATGTGGGAGAGAAACAGCCCAACAAACACAAGTGTGTTTTTCCTTCCAAAAAATGGAGCCCTCAGGATTTGGCAGGCAGGAGACGTGCAGAGTGGTATTTGTCACAAATTAAACAGGCCAAATCCTGAAGGCTGTCTCAGCTGAAACTCCCAGTGCTCTTGTTGGAGCTGGACTGAGCTGGGACAGACAATCCCAGCCGGGTCTGGCTCCTGAGGAAGTGCTGGTGTTGTACAGCCCCAGCTCCTGGGGCTGGGACACTGCAGCCTTTGTCAGGCTCAGGAGATTCTGGGCACTGAAAGTGTGAAAAATCAGCAATTCTGCACCCTCCCTGTGCTGTCCTTGCAGAATAACTTTGAATTCCTTTCCCTTTCCGTTCCAGCCATCCATTTGACCAGTTTCTGCAAAAGTTTGGTTACTGAGGGAATAAAATGGAGCTCTTATGGAGAGAGGCAGCTGGCTTAAGAAATTAAAGCAAAGCGGGTGATGTTTTGAGACCTGTTCTGAAGCTCTCAGAGGGCATCAGAGTGTAACTTGCTTCCAAAAACATATGTATCAGCATCAGGATTTCCAAACCAATGCAGATGAAGCCTTGTCTCATTCCTTCTGATAATCCTGGGTTAGTCTATTTAAAAAACAATGGGATCTGATGATACAAAAGCCAAATAAGGAGCTTAGGATTTAGTGGAAATGAAGAATGGATATTTTTAATCCTCCAATTTAAACCTGTGGTAGGCAGAGCAGAATACACTCTTTATACCATGGAATTATCTGTAGGAATTTTTTCTTTAATCAGCGGGGTTTTTAAATGAAAAGTCCTCAGCCATTTCAACAAAGACTGGTGCCACTGGGTGATGATCAGGGTGTGATGGAGCCACAGAAAACAAAACCCAGGGCACACACACACACACACTCCAATGGTGTGGCTCTTTGTTTCTTGTCTCTGCCTAAACTGATGTTATTTCAGTGTCCTGAAGGTCCCTGTGTGTGACACAAGAACAGCAGAAAAGTCA
>NC_031784.1:1384132-1394256 GCF_001522545.3 Parus major | reverse complement strand
AGCAGGGTGAGGGGGGCCAGTAAAGACCCCCAAAGCTGCAGCAGGGTGAGGGGGGCCAGTAAAGACCCCCAAAGCTGCAGCAGGGTGTGTGCAGTGCCAGCTCTGTCACAGCAACCTGCAACCCCAGTCTGCAGCAGGGCTGGGGAAATACAGGCTGGGCCTCAGCACACAAATGCAGTTGCTGCTCCTCTCCTCCTGTCAAAGCCTGCAGGGGCAGCCTCTTGTCCAGCTTTACTGGAAATAAACTCGAAGTGAGCTCCTGGAATCACCATTGTGTGAGGTACCTGTGCTCACTCTCAGTCAGAGCTGGCCTGTGCAGGACAGAGCTGATCGAGATCTTTTCTGGCTTTCAGCCATCTCTAATGCATGGTTGGAACTTAACAAATGCTTTAAAAGCACCACCACACACATCACTTCACCAAAAGGCAGACTGGCAAAAGATTTCAGGCTTTTAGGGCTTGTGCCAGAAGAACCTGAGCACATTGCTAAAGCCATTTAATTTGCTGCCCCACAGAAGCTGCTTTCCTCTAGGTCAGGCTCCTAAAAGCCAACAGTTCTCAGGACATCCCCTAATTTGACAGGAGTTCATCCTCTCTGTTTCCTTCCACTCTCACACACATCAGCAAGGGGATGGCAGGGTTCCACCAGCTGAAATCATTCCTGATATTCTCCCACAGGCAGGAGCTGAGCATCCCAGGGCACTCACCTGTGCACAGGGGGACAAACCTTGGCCAAAGCACAGAAACCTCCTGTGCTGGTGAGAAACAACCCACAAAGCAGCCAGGACCTCCTTTCTGAGTTTCTCAGGCACCCAGGAGCCAGCCAGGCACTCCTGAGGTGCTGCCTCTGCTTGGAACCAAGTTCATTCCAGTGAGGACACTTGGCTCAGTGATTCTGAGGCAAACACCAGCATCCACAGCTGTTCCTGACTCTGTGTCTTACCCTGCTGTGCCCTTGGTCACTGGAACTCAGGAGGATGTATTCAAATGAAAATTCCAGTGATCTGAGGCAGCTCTGTGTGCAGCAAGAACCCCAAACCAGGAGTGTCCTTTCCAAACTGGGGTTGGAGCTGCTTCCCTTTGCTTGCCAGGAGCTGACAGTGTCCCTGCCCTGCCGCGCACCTGGGGCTGCCTCCGCCTTCCACCTTTTTAAAAATGAAATTTTTGATTTTTGTGGCCTCATAAAAGCCCTTGGGGGGCTTTTCCCCATCCAAACTGATCATTAATTTGGATTTATTCCCTACAATTAGTCCCCTGCTGCTTATGCTCACAGGCTGTTGTTTTAGCAAGGACTCTTCCTGAGAGAAATCCCCCTCTCCCTAAGAGCTGGGGCAGTCTCTAGCAAACAACATCCCTCATATTCAAAAATTCGAGCCAGAGGACAGGTTGTGCTAGGAAAGCTGGCATGACTCACATTTAAATACCTCATATTTGCAGGTTATGTAGCTTTCAGGTGTTTCTGCAGTTAAAGGATTGGCAATTTCCATGGACGTGAAGGGAAAAAAAAAAAATAAAAAAAATTCCTGCCATCATTTTTGGAAATTCTTTTTGTGAAAGGTAATAACATGTATCACTAGACAAGCGGGGTTTTTCTTCCTGCCAAGGCAGGAAAAAATGCAAGCTGGAAACACTGAGGCAGCAAGATCAGTAGAGGAGCTGGGAATGGCTGGCACTTTGTGAGAAACAGCATCATCCCCTGGAAATGATACATCATGCAATTACCTGCAGGTGGAAAGAAAGAAAACAGAAGGATAGATTCACAGTGTGGGGGTTTTTGGGAGTGGGGAAATGTTTTAGAGGTGGGCCACATCTCCTCGTTACTTAGAGCTCTGTGCTTTGCTCTGCATCTGTTTCTGCCTGCTTTAACACCTGGTTTGTCTTCAAGGCTGGGCTTTGAAGTGAGGAAAAAAGTGAACTCCCAAACAAAAGCTGTGCCAGCTCCTCCCCACGCTGCAGTGCCCCAGAGAAAGGAATCAGCCGTGGTCCCTCTGCTGCTGGAGGGATGGGGAGCACCAGGAGGGGAGAAACGAGAGCAGAGCCCGGTGCCCTGAGCAGAGATAACAACTGGCTCCAGCCCAGCTGGCAGAGGGGCAGCAGCAAAAAGCTGCTCAGATTTCCAAACACTCCTTGGCACCTGCAGACGTTGTGACACCTCCTGCAGCACCCAAATCCCCTAAAGGAGCCCTGCGGGTGGGGAGAAGGTGAAACCTCCCTGGAAAGCCGCAGGGTAACGTCCCCCACGGCACCCCAAGTGTTTGATGGCCCTGTCCTGCCCGTCTGTGGCACAGCTTGGTGACTCTGGCAGGGTTTGGATCAAGCTCAGAGCACAGTGACAGACACCTGCCACTCACTTTGCCAGCCCTCCCCAGCAGCACTCGCTGCTGAGCAGCTCTGTTCTCTTTCCAGCAAAAAAGGGCTCTTGTCCATACACCTAAATCAGAAAACACATGCTCTGTCATTTCCATTGTAGGCACAACCTAGTGAGCCATTAAATATGAACCAGTTCACTGGACAGAGAAACTGAAATGATAAACAAACTCCCATATTAGTAACAAATAATAATAATTTCAAAAATGCTCTTGGCAACAGCTTTTTAACACCCATCTCAGTGAATGCGTCCCGTAAGTTTTAAAGCCATGCATCTGCTCCCTCCTCATTTTTCCTCTCTCTGCTGGAATGGACACATCTTTCTAAAGCCTGGAAAAGCTGCGTAGCACTGGTGACACCACAGCTGAGAAGTGTTTCCAGCCCTGGATGGCCCAGGGTGAGACAGGTCAGTCAGGGAATGGCCTCGGAGGTGATGGAGGGACTGCAGCACGTGCAGGGAGCTGAGAGCTGCTCTGAGAGCCTCCAGCAGGCTCAGGCTCTCAGGAGGAACCTGAACAATGTTTGTGAGTATTGCAGGGGAAGGAGCAAAGGAAACGGAGCCAGGTTTTCCTCCGTGTCTTTCAGCAAAAGGACAAAAGGCAAAGGGCACTAATTGAAACTCAGAAAAAAATGAGGCAGTAAACAGCTGACCCTCGGGGACACTGCAGACGAGGCAGAACTGTGCTTTGTTGTGTCCCTAATGAACCAAACACCTCACAGAGCAAAGAACTGGGAGTGACCCAAGGTACAGAAGGGAAAACATCATTACCTGAGCCCTGGGCAGGCTCAGCTGCCATCCATCCTGGCGGCTGGGGATGTTTAACTGCAACAAGTGCTGGTTCCAGGGGCTGTTTGTGCACAGCACAAACAAGATTTGTTCCCTCAATCAGCATCTCGTGATGATGCTTGAGGCCTTGTTTGATGTTTGGGCCTGGATGGGGACAGGAGAGGTGCTGGGAGCTGGGCTGAAGGCAGCACTGAGGCACAGCTCGGCACAGCCCATCTGGGGTCACACCTGGCTGCAGGCAGGGGGATGCTGGCCCTGTCACCCTGCAGGTGACAATCTGTGCAGAGCGCTGCCAGGGGAGCCTAAATGCCTTTAAAATCGGGCATTTGCACAGTGCCTGGGCCACAGGGCAATGCACAAGGCAGAGGAAGGCAGTGGGGACAGCTCGGTGCTCCCAAAGCACGGTGTGAGAGCGGTGCCCCCAGAGCTGTGTGCCAGCTGAGCTGCATGGGACAGCTCTAAATAAAACTGCCAGGACTGCTCTGTGCTCCCCCAGAGGGGCAGGGGTGACATCCCCAGCCCTGGGGAATGCTGGCACGGGCTCCTTCTGACACTGCTGCCGTGAAATCCTCCCTCTCCTGCTGCAGGAAAGCTCTGCTGGCCACAAACCAGCTGTCTTCTCCTGGCTGCTCATTGCCAGCAGCAGAGCAGGACCCACGTCCTTGGCTGCTTCCTCCTGTCCCAAGCCCCTGTCTGATTTTGGGGTTTCAGGAGGGGAGATTTTCAGTGACAGGCACTCCTCACTTTGCACATTTGCCTCCTACAGATCCCACCCACGCCTTGCCCTCCTTTGACCTGGAAATGTTCCTTGGATGTCCCTCTCTCCTTTGGTGCAATTTCAGGCTAAATTAGAGGAGATAAAGTGGTTTTGGCATCACCTGGCCCTGGAGCTGCCGTGTGCAGCTGACTGAGCATCCTCTGGGTGCTTCCTGCATCCCTGCACCCCGCTCTGAGGTGTTAGCACATCCCTGCACTCTGCCAAAGCTCAGCAGCAATTCTGCCATCTCCTTTCTGCACTTTTTCTGTTGAGCTAAACCCCCTTTCACTTTTCTTCTGCAGTTACTGTAAAGGCACAGCAACTTTACTAATTTATTTGCAGAAACCATTGAAGATTCCATCTACTGTGATCAAATCCCCTTAAGTAAAATATAAACCGCTACTCCTCTGAATGTAAAGCCTAAATCAATAATGGACATGAAATCATCAAGTTTAATCTCAAGCACAGTGAACCCAAGTAATCACTCTTCTTGATATAAAACTAATTCTGCTTGACAATAAAATACTACTAGTCTGTGCCATAAACCAATGGAACAAATAACTTTCTTAACCCTGACAGTTGCTGTCCAGAATCATTACATCTCCTCTCCTCAGCAATCCAGCATGTCACTGTAGGACTATTTCAGCTCAATTCCTTTCCATAAACTGCTGGTGTGCACCACAACTTTGATGGAATTTCTCTTTAAGCAAAGTCTGGTGGTGTTTTCTCTTCCTCCACCTGGCCAGAAAGGCAGGGCAGCCCCAGGAGCACCCGAACATCCCTTGGGATACCCCCGAGCCCAAATGTGGCACTGATGGGATTTTCCCAGGGGCTGCACCTTGTCCTGCCGTGCAAACCGAGGATCCAGAGCCCTGTGCCAAGGGAGACTGAAATTCCCACCTGGAAAACACAGGGATGTCTGCAGGCACGTGCTGGGAGCAGCTCCTGGCACTGATCTGGGCACCACAAATTGCAGCTGCTGGTAAATAACCGGGTCAGGCTGCAGAAAGATGAACCCTGCTGATGCTCAGGGTGATCCCAGCTAAACCCAAACTGCTCCTCCGGGGAACAGGAGGCTTCTCCAGGGAATAACTTAAATATTATTAATTATTATTATTAGCAATATATTAGATTAGCAATATATAATATATATTATCAATATCATCAATAATATTATTAGTATTACATATAATAAATATATAATACATATTATATATAATATATACAATATATGATATATTATATATTATATATTATGTCACATGAGTTATATACAACATATGTTATATGCTATATTATATATAATATAGTATATTATATATAATATATAGTATATAATATATAGTATAAAATATATAATATAAAATATAAAATATATAATATAAAATATATATGATATATTATATATGATATGATATATGATATATAATATAAAATATATAATATATAATATAAAATATAAAATATAAAATATAAAATATAAAATATAAAATATAAAATATACATTATTATATACTATATTTTACATATTATATATTTTGCATTACATATGATATATTATACATTATATAATGTATCTGATAATATTATTAATAATAATATTAACTATCATTATTAAATAAATGATAAGGAAAATGGGGAGCAGGGCAGGGGTGGACCAGCACATCCCAGGGCTTTGGCAGAACACAGGACACAGGCAGCAAGAGAAAACTTCAGGGGATGTAATTCCAGGAATTTCCTTGCTCCAGAAACACTGAATACAGAACATGCACGTCATTATTAATTAACTCAGCATCACTAAAGCGTTGCTGTGCTGAGGAAGTTTTCAAGACCAGGAATTTTTGATTTAAGATGTAAATATGCCCCAGTGTCTCGATTATTTACAACAAGAAGTACCCAACGCTGTTCTGAGTGTTACCATTTAAGCCCTGGGTTGTAGATAACCCATGGGGTCAGACATCAGACCAGGAAAGAGATGTGAAAGAACATCTGCAGCTCTTCTCCCCACTGCTCTTTGGCTCCTGGATGCCACTGGTAGAAATTACATGAAAATTATTTTATGAGCCCTCAAGTTCTGACAGCATCTTCCACGCCTGCAATCCCATTTTAGAGCTTGAGGCCACAACACTTTGTAGAGCAGAGCAATGTCTGATTGCTTTCTTCCCTCCCCTGTTGGGATGAGCAGCAGAGCGATGCTGCAGCCGCCGCAGCTTCCAGAGCTCTGCGTTTTCCAGAGCTCTGCTCACATCCCACCAGAGCAGAGCCAATTCAGGGAGCTGGGATTTCCCTGCCTGCCACAGCCCCTGCCCCTCTGGGGGGGTTTTATTTCTGTCAAAACTCTTCCAGTGCACAACTCCACATAATAACAGCCAGGCCAAAGATCAGAGTCTGATCCATGGCAGAGCCATCTCCACACGAGTGCAAGGCCTGATTATCTCACTGCTGAAATTCTGGGCTGTGAACAGGAGCCAATGCCTGTTATCATCTCGTTAATGTCAAAGCTTGGGCTTTCCCCCCCTCTCTCCTTTCAATATTTCTGAAAATTTATACCCTCTCACAGTCCTTGATAACAGTTTGGCATCTCTGAAGCTGAGAAGTTTTAATATTCTGTGGGTTTTTTCCCCCCAGCACTTCTATAATTTCATGAAAAAAAGGTATTTGATATGGTGGTTTTATAGTGAGAGGAGGAGCAGGAACATTTGCTATTGTGTGAGAAAAGACATTTCAAATAAGTGTTCTAATTTTGTAACTCTTTTTTTTTTTACTTATAACTATAACAGGAATGAATAGCTTTGAAACAGAATGGGCTTTGCTTTCTGTGCAGGTAGGATTTTTTAATTTCATTTTCCTCTCGGGCCTTGATATTTAAATTGGGGAAGATCTTAAAAATGGAACAACACTTGCAAATGTATTCAGAGTGATGGTTTAGATGTATAATTATAAAGATTCTGAAAGATAAAGAATTTAGTATTTTAAACAACACGCCAGATTTTAAATTACAATTATAGCTTTCTGTGGTTCAAGAATCAACATGCTGTTTCTCTTCTGTTGGAGAAATATTCATCAGCACCACGATGGCATTCTGGCAGCAATTATTCACAGGAATAGATTTCCACTATTACCTGTGGCAAATTCTGCAGAAACCTGCCCAAAGTTGGACCTTCTGACTGAAAAATACATTTTTTATTTTGTATTTCTCCCCCTTCACTGGGCTGTGTCTCCCTGGGCTGGATCCATTTGCAGTTTGGATCTGTGGAACCCCAGAGCATTTCCCCTTGGCCAGGAGAACATTTTGGGGTTTAGGGAGGGGATTTCTTTCCCTGTGGGCTCCACTGAGGCCAAGCTGAGCTGGGAGTTGTTTTCCAGCTCTCCAGCATCTCCCTGTTTTGTACTGCCCCAAATGTCAAACTGATCAAGTAAATTAAGGAAAAAAATCTCCCCAGCTCCCAGGTGGAGTCCCCACCCCTGGTTTGTTTAAGCAAAATGTTCCACTCAACATCACAATCACAATGGAATTTCACTGGGAAACACTGGAAATGTTTTCATTAGGTTTCATTTAACAATGGGGAAAAAAAACCCCATATGTTTTAAAGGCTTTTAGGAATTAAAGTTTTGGAGGTTTCCTATTTTCCTTCTTCACTTCAATGAAATTCTTGGTGAGGGGGGATATTTTGGAGAGAAATTCCTAATCCACATGGATCTTTCCACTCCAGAGTGAAAATCAACGTGGAATTGTCCAAATTTCCTGCAGAGCCCAAATTCTGAGTTTCAGCTGGTATTAATCAGCTGTTTTATTTATTGAAAAACCCAAAACCTGATATAACCTGCTTGACTCTATTCCATCACCAAGTGAAAGAAACCAGAAGGAAAAAATGTCACTTTTCCATATTTTTTTTGCTGTTCTAGGCAAAGTGTGTGGCTGGAATTCCAACAGAAGAATTCCCAGGATCTCCAGTTTCAGCCCTGGCAAAGGGGAGCTGTGCAGGTCACCCACCTGTGATTAAATGATTCCAGCACCTGCTGAAAGCTTTGTTCAAAACAGGATAAATTTTTAATCCCTCCAAATTGCCTCTGCAGCTGCACAAGGTTTCTCTTTCTTTCCTAAAATATTGATAAGGTGGGAGCAAGATTCTGCAGGGAGAAGAGATCGGTATTAAAGATGAACTCTCCACCTCCTAAGCATTTTTATGGGACTTGTAAATGGATTATTCTTCATTGATTATCTTAAAAATGTCTGCTGATTTTTCCTCAGGAGTCTCCTGCCTTTCCCTGGTGGTGACCTGCACCTTCTTGTGGCTTTTGGAAAGCTGTGCTTGAAAACTGAGGCAAATATCTCAAAGGTTAAAGACAGCTCTGCTCTTACCAAGGGTAAATTTGGTGTAATAATTTCAAATTTCCCCTCAAGAACAATTTTCCCCCCTCTGGTTTGCATTTTCTGCTAATCCCCTTCTTTTCTAGGGTCATTCCATCAGCCATAACAACAAAACAAAGCACATCAGAGAATTTAACCACAGTTCTCCAGTGTTTCAGGCAAGTTTCATCTAGGTCTTTATCCCAATCAGAACCTGCAGAGATTTTTTAAATCCTCTCCTCATAATTATTATTTACAGTTCATGCCACAGCACCCAGCGTGAAGCTGGTTGAGTATTTTCTTACAGAAAGCATTTTCAGGAGCAACAGGCTGTTTTTGATGGGTTTTAGGGGAATATGCAGGGTGGAGGGAGGAGCAGTGGGACTGCACAAAGTGACACTGGGACACTCAGGGGACCCCTGAGCTTCAGTTCTGGTATCTCCTGCACTCCTGTAGAGTCACATTTCTTCTGCTCCATCACTCTGACAAACAACTTCTGCTTTTGCCCTCAAAACAAATGGGGGTTTGTTGGTTTTTTGGGTTTTTTCCTCACTACTGGTGCAACATTTTCAATTAATGGCATTTGAGGAGATCACAGATGGGTGAACAGGCTTGGAGAAACCGAAAAATTATCTTTACCAAAATATCCAAGATGTGTGAAGCAATCCTGTCTTGATTTTGATGTTTCCTATAAATATGAGAACCCACTTCTAACTAGAGCTTGCTGGAATTCTTTTAAATAAAAAACATCTGAAAAACTTTTCTTTTGACTTTCTGCACAAGTGCTAAAAACTTTTAGTGTCCTCTTGGGATCATCAGATCATCCTCAAAGCTTAACCCTTCCCAGATCCTTGATTTTCATCCATTCCAATGGTTTTTATATTTCCACAGAACAGAATTTGGTTTGCAATTCTTATTTGTATTTACAGATTGAACCAGCCAGCAACACTGTGTTGTTGAAACTGGAAAGGATTTCAGTTCTTTAAGAAACACAGAGAAGGACCAAGCACAGATCCATCAGAGATTTTTCCATCAGAGCCAGATTTCCAATGGAAATTTCAGTTTCAAGCAACATTTCTGCAGAAAATGCTGTTCTCTCACTGAAAAGCTGAACCACCAAAATGAAGTATATTTATTTCTGAAATGCTGCCATTATGCCTTTGAGAACTTTGGTTTATTTGCTGTTTTCCTGCTCTCCCCCATTGGCTGGAGCTCTCCTGGCCCAAATCTTTCCAGGACATTTGGCAAACACAATTTGTTTCCCTGTGAGCAGGGATCCCTCGTGGGAGGCACAGCCTGACCCTGAACAAACCCTGCAGGCAGAGGCAAACTGAGACAGGATGGCCATGAAATACACAAAGTTATCTAGAAAAATAAAATTAAAATAGAAATAATAGGGACAAAATACCTGATTTCAGCTTCTGGCTGAAAATTCCATGCTTGCAAAGGAAGGTAAATTCCCCTTCCTGCATCCAGGTAAAATCCCATTTACAATCACTCAGGAGTGATTCAGGAGAATTTCCCACTCCTGTCCCTACTCAGTTTCCACCTCTCAACTCCTCCTATTTAAGTGGTAAGAAAACAACTTGAAAATCAGGAACTCCCCTGAGAGGTTCATTAATTGCTGACAGCAATGGCCAAACCACACCACGAGACCCAACCAAGAATTAGACAGGACTGATGTTGTAACTGAGAGTTCTAATTGTTAAAAATAAATCCATGATGTGACAAAATCCATCCCAGGCCTCTTCTGATTAATTCTGGCCATGATGCTGTAATTGCCTGAGCTGATCTGAACATGGATGGGAAACCACACCAACAGAACCTGATTGTTTTAATTTTTATTGGGAGGAAAGGGAAGGA
>NC_031784.1:1370315-1383627 GCF_001522545.3 Parus major | reverse complement strand
AAGGAAAGGAAAGGAAAGGAAAGGAAAGGAAAGGAAAGGAAAGGAAAGGAAAGGAAAGGAAAGGAAAGGAAAGGAAAGGAAAGGAAAGGAGGGATTGTACAAGCAGAGGCAGAAGACAGAAGCCATGGCAGTCTCCATCACCCAGCTTTAGCTGCTAGGTAACCACAATTTGGAATTTTCTGGTTCCCTTCCCCTCTGGTTGCCTAAGAGCCCTTTGGGAGCAGGGCTGGAGGAGCACTGGAGCTGTGTGGCCTCTGCCAGCAGCAGTGTCTGGGGGAGCAGGAACGCTGCCAGAACAGCTCCGTGCTGCAGCAAAACACAGCATTTATTCAAGGCTTGTAAATCACCTTGCAAAGATCATAGCAGGCTTTCCAAATGCTCAACTTCTCGTTAGGGCTGCACCAGCATCTCTATTTCAGACAGAAAATACGAGCAGGGGACTCCTACTCAGCACAGCACTGGGGAAAGTGTCAAGGGCTGTCACCTGCTGAAAGGAACACTGCATTTTACCTCAGACCAGGTGAGGCTGCTTGTCGGGCTCTGCAGTGAAAGCAGTCCCTCCTTTGGAGTGCCTGGGGTGCAGAAGTGCTTTATTCTTCTGTAGCACCTGTAGTACTCCACTGCTGGAGCCCAAAGCTTTATTTAATCTACTGTGTGGGCCAAAGGAGAACCATTTCTCTCAGCTCTGGGTCTGTGTTATAACACTGCTGCTCAGCCACTTCCCTCAGCTGAGCCTGGGCCAAATGGGGCTGTAATTGGAATCAGAAAAAGGAACATGCAGCTACAGTTAGCACTTTGTTAATTATTAAAGGCTAAAGGCCCCCACAGTTATTAATATTACAGTGTGAATTTCTCTCCCTCGTTTGGGGAGGACAGGGGACTCTGCAGTGCTGTTTGAGAGCTGGCAGAGGCAGGGACACGGTTTGGTTCTGTCTCCACTGTTGACACAGTCACCAAAGGAGCTGTGTCAGACAAATCCAGAAAGAATGTGCTTCTCCTCATTTCAGAGCATCCTCAAAGGGCTCCCAGCAGCTCCTGCAGGAGCAAAGCACAGCCCTGTGTCCCTGGGGGGAGCACAGGAGCTGAGGTGTTCCTCTGGGACAGCGAGGGGTCCTGGGCTGGAACATTCATGGAATAAATGGAATATCCCACTGGAATAATAAATGGAATATCCCCCTAACTGGGGCCTGGGTTTCTGCAGGGTGCCATAAAGAATGACTCCCAGCAGTGGTTCTGCAGTGCCAGAGGGACAGAGCCTGGGCTGGCATGGCCCCAGTGAGTCCCAGTGAGGAGAGGAGAGCATTTCTGCTCCACCTGCAGCTGCTCCCCGTCCTGCTGGGTCTGAGGGTCACTGCTCAGGGCTGGGCAGAGCTGAGGGCTCTCCAACAGCTCTGTGAGCTCCTGCACAGGCAGCTCGGGGTGTTTGGGCTCCCCAGGTTGGCTCAGCTGTCCCTAAATCACCCCCCAGCCTGTGCAGAGCAGCCCTGTGCTCTGCACCCGGCCAGAACACAGCAGACAGCCACAGAGGAATAAACTGGGGATTAATTTCATCCTGGACAGGGAGGGAAGGTGTTCCCTCTCCACTGAGACAATTCTCTTTCCTGTGGGTGCTCTGGAGCAGTGTTTGCTCCTCCACCACCGCAGCAGAGCTGCTCTTCCTCATTCCCCAACATTTCCTCCTAAAAAACCAATAATTTTTCCTTTTAAAAAAGCAATAACTCCTGAAATTGCTGCCCCATTTCCTGCCCTGGCCACAGAGCAGCTCACCTGGCAGCACGGAGTGATGGAGACCCCTGGGATGTCCTCCTGGGCAGCACCACCACCCTGGTGCCACCATGGAACAGCAGCTCAGGCGCTTTCTTTGGGGCAAGAAAACCCACTCAGAGCAGATCCAAACCCACATCACCCAGCCCATACAAAATTCAACCCTTCACAAACATCTTTTTGTCTCACATTGAGCCTCAAGTATGGTGTTTGTCTTTGGGATATCAATTTAAAGTTATTAAAGGTATTTAATATCACAATTTAAAGTTAAAGGAATTATTATTTTCTAAAAAATATCAAAATGTTTCTTCCTTTTCCACGATGCAATTCCATTTTGGTTTTTTTGAGATTTTGAATGGCTAGGATATAAAAAAACCACCAAAACAAAACCCTATAAAATTAAGAATTATATTGAAATTGTGTAACCATAAAAAATAATAAAGCAACTCACCACGATAAGGAAAACCAAGCTGTATCACAATTATAAAGTCAAACTGATTAATTTACATTTTTCTCCATTAAAAATTCATGGAGAACAGACATGTGCTGTGAAACATTTCCATTTCAGCAAAACTGTTTTCAATGGAAAGCTTCCATCCAAACAGTTCTGGAGTGGCTTTTTTTTTTAATTTTTTTTTTTTTTTTTAAAACTTCTTTCCTTTTTTTTCCCTTTTTTTTTTCCAAGTTTCCTTGCAACAACAGTGCCATCCGCTGGCTGCTGAGTGCTGGCTGGGGCACAGCACCCGGGTTATCGCTGCTTCCCTGGGGGAAAAGGCTCCAGGGCTTGTTCTGCACCTCCACTGCCCCAAATTCTGCCTTTGGGGGTCCTGCAGAGCCCCCCAGTCCTGCCCAGTGTGTCCCAGCAGCCCTGCAGAGATGGGGTCCTGCTGGAGGATGGTTTGCTTCTCCTTGGGAGACCTGCACAACCCTTGCTTTGAGTTAGCATCAGTCCTTGTTCCAAACTGAGATAATTCCCTGCTATTAATAGTGGTATTAATAGTACCAAAGATATGGAGAGGAATAAGTGTTAATAAAACAATGAAGAATAGATGAGAAGTTAGGATGAGAAATCTGGACAATTTATCTTGTGAAGTTTGTCAAGGTGTGAATTCTGCAGAATGTATCTTATATAAACTTCATGTATCTTATAAGTTCCACTAAAAGGTATCTTATAGAGCTCAGGTGTTCTGAGCTGGACCAATAGAGATGTAGAAGTTAAGGCAGGAAAAACAGCAATTATCCAATCATAATAAAATACAGATGGCATGTTACCTTTCCAAAATACTATAAAAATGTAGCTGAAACTGCAATAAAATGGAACAAGCAGCTGACTTGTATTGAGTCGTCTCTTGATCCCTGAACCCATCTCCTGCAGGGTCCTGCTCATAATAACCAGCCTTGTCTCCATCCCCACAGAGGAACACGGCAAAAACCCCTCTTGGAGTCCCATTTTTGAGAGTAAATACCCTTATTTTGGTATCTGTGTCAAACTCCAGACACTGCTCTGCGTTTTGTCTCCCCCCCAGAGCTTGCCATTTGTGCCAGAGCCATTCCTGAGCTGTCCTGCCCTGTTTGTGCCAGCAGCTCCACAGCCAGACCCAGAAAAGCTGCCTGGAGCAACTCCTCAAAGTTACAGCCCCAGGAGTCACTGCCTTCTCCTCCCTGCTCCCTCCATCATTACTGAAATGACCTTGCATGTGGATTAACTGATCTTCCACCCCTCTTCAGGTGACCGAGCACAGAAAGTGGCTACATAAAACCTGAAGCCCCTTTTCCTGCCTCCCCTCTGTGCTGTGCCCCAGAATCCCCCAGCTCTGCCGCTCCCAGCACAGTTTACACACCTGGAAAATACAGCCTGGGAGCCTCATCTCCGTCACCTATCATCAGATTGTGTGAGCTGACTCCACAGCATTTCCATTAATACATAATTCATGATTAATAGCAGCCACCTGAGAGCCAGACTCTATTATGAAAGGCAGAGCAAACATGATGAGAACCAATCCTTGCCCTGCAGAGCCCGGCAATCCAGGCAGGCAAACTCTGCAAGACAGAAAATAGAAACTCAAAGTGGGAGAGGATTGTCTGAGAATTTGCAGCAGGTCAGGGCTCCAAGCCAGCCTTTCCCAGCACGGTAATCACTGCTTTGCTCTGTCTCAGGGCCTGCCTTTGTTTCCACAAAAAGCCACTTCATGTTTTGCTACAATTTCTGCAATCAGCAGGGTCGAGCGAGGAAGAGGCAGCACTGAACGTCTGCCTGTGAGTTAATGGGGCTGCACACTTAATGGCAAGTGTTGGGCTCTTAAAAAACCAAACCTTCAGTCCCTGAGCCTCATCACACACTTCCCATAACACAGAGGGTGGTTCTGATGTCTCTGCAGAAACTTTGTGGTGTCTCTGTGGCAATGTTTGTCCAGAACACAAACACGAGAGAGAGGTGAGGTTTCCTGGCACAGATTTGTTTGGTGTGGAGCCTTCACAAGTCCGTATTTTCCCCCTGTTAATGAGATTAACAGGTGCAGACAGATCTTTAGACCCTGCACGTGCAGAAGGGGGAGGATTTTGCTGCCAGCCTGATCCTGTCCTGTCTCTCCCAAAGTGGAGGCATTGATATCAGCCACAGAGAGCTCCAACACTCTGCCTGCCACGGGAACACCTCCAGTGACATCCCTGGCATCAGCACCAGCTTCTCTGCAGCTTTCCCTGTCTCCCTGGCCATGGGGGCTTGGAAACCTCCCCCAGTGAGGAGCAGCCTCCAAAATCCCCCTTTGGGACATCACTTGGGACTTGTGCTCTCCACACATCCCCAAAAGCCTTTTCCTTCAGTGCTAGGAGGGCACATTCCTCTCACAAAGACAAAATCATCCAGGAAGAGGCAGATCCAAAGGAATCGATCATTATGAGTGGATAAAGCTAAATCACACTTCAGGATTCCCCAGCAGCAGCTCCTTGGCTGATCCATCAGCCTGTTTGGATACCAGCTCATATAAACCCTGCCTTTCCCCTCCTCTCTCTGCTCCCCTCACCCTAAACTCTCATTCCTACAATTAATGCCTTTATTTTTATTGATTGATTTATTTTATTTATTATTTATTTTCATTTCCTTTATTCCTGCAGTGGCTTTGTCCACAGTGGGAGCAGACCTTGGCTTCTCCAAAGCAGGTCCCGTGTGGGGCAGGGGCAGGTGACACCGAGCTCACCAGGGGACACTCAGGGTGGCCTCACTCTTAATACCAGGAACAGGTAATTATCCCAATTATCTCACTGGCTGCAGGCTGGAAAACAACAAATCTGAGCCTGTGATGTGATCAGCACTCAGGGCTTCCCAAAAGGGCTCTTCATCTTCCCAGGTGCTAAAATAAGGGAGCAGCTCCTCATCAAACAGCGCCAGACATTGAAGATTATTCCCAATTACACATCATGAGCAACATGCAGAAAACCTGCCCCAAAACCTTCCCAAAAATCCTCAGAAGAACAGCTACTTTTCAGATCTAGCTGTAACTGGGAAAAAGTGTAGCAAAACCCAGCCATGTCTCCAGGATCACAGAGCTCTAAATCAGGAAGTGGATTCAGCGTGTCAAAGACAGAAAGATTTTTGCAGGAAATAAATTAAACCAAATCAAATCATTATTTTTGAATGAGAAGAGGAAAAAAAAAAATAGGTTTTATATTAGGTGAGCCAGACAGAAAGAACTGCCTGTATAAATATATAAAAAGCAGATATAGTGTAACTTTTAGGGATCCAAGAACCATTTGTCCCCACAAAGTTTAACAGGCACCTTCAACTAGTAAAAGTTTCTAAATCTGATCCACACAAAATCTGTATTTAATTGGAAGCACTCTTCTGCCAGCTCTGTCATAGGAAGCTCAACACAGATTTTCAAGCCATTACAGAGAGAATAAATGGTGATGCTTAGGTGCTGCCTTTGAATCTAAGCCCTTCAATTTGGTTTTATTTCCCTCTTTAAAATTAATGATATATTCCACATGTCTGTGGAATAATGGGAACAGAAGTTAAGCAAAGAATATAGCTATTTCTAACTATTTGCTTGCTCTGGAGATTCAAACCATCCATCTTCCCATAATTGCTATCATGGTAAACAGTTATTTAAAAATACTCTGTTGACTTTTAGTGCTCTCAGCTCTCAGGACTGTATTTATTTTTGGGTATTTAAGGATGCTGGGTGTGTTTTAAGCACGGGACAAGAGAAAGGCCTGAGAGGTTTGCAGAAAATGGACTCCTTGCCATTGTGTACCTGCCTGAGAAAAGCTCTGGCTATAGCAAGGAGGCCAGGAGTGGAAATAATCACATTTTAAAAATATAATGATCACATCCATGGCACTGATCAGCCACAGGACTGGTGGTGCTGCCTCCCATTAGTGTGGCAGAGAAGGAACCCTGCCCTAAATCAGACCCCAACAGCATTTGTTCAGCAGTTCCTTAGGACTAACAAGAGAGGAAAAACGTTTAGAATGGTGGTAAAATTCACACATTCCTGAAAAATATTGAGAAAGAAAGGGAAAATGCTCTCTTGTTATGGTAACAAGAAAAATTAACTCCTATCTGACAAATTATATGCTAGTGCTCAGCTTGGCACTAACCAAGGCTTTGAAAGCACATAATATAATTACCCTAACACAATGATTAGCCAGTAATTAGCAGTGGCCTATCTTACATTAGAATCCTGGCTTTTTGTAATACGTTTTTATCTTTACCTACATTCATTTGGTACAAAAGCTGAGACACTCACATCACAGCAAATAATTAGGGCATGGATTTCAGCTTAGTTCTTTGCAACAGCGCACTACAGTCCAATAACTGGGACAGAATTTAAGTATAGCATAAGGGCTAACTCACATTATCTATCTGCTAATTACTCATTTGTTTCTTTAGCATTTAATTGAAAAGCTAGCTGTTATGTACTGCCATCCACGGGCACACCAAGGCTCCCTCGTTCCATGGAGCGAGGTTTCAGGTGGTGATCCATAAATTGCAGTCCCTAAATCTGTGAGATTTCTGGTTCCTGCTGCTGAGGAGGGGCAGGCAGGGGGTTCCAACGTGAATCAGCCCCAGCTGGACAGCTCAGGGTGGTTGTTGCACCAGGAAATTCCATCTCTGGCGCTGAAACGCTTGGAAAAATCCTGGTGGTGCCAAGGGGTGAGGAGAGGACAGCCTCGGTTATCCCATCATTTGAAAGGGTGCAGTGCAGTGGGGCACAGGGGAGAATCTGTCCCCTCACTCAGCAGCATGATTGGTGAATTAACACCAAGAGAAAACTCACATTCCAGCACAGGAAAACATTCCAGAACAGGAAAACTCACATTCCTGCACAGGAAAACATTCCAGAACAGGAAAACTCACATTCCAGCACAGGAAAACATTCCAGAACAGGAAAACTCACATTCCAGCACAGGAAAACATTCCAGAACAGGAAAACTCACATTCCAGCACAGGAAAACATTCCAGAAAAGGAAATCTCACATTCCAGCACAGGAAAACATTCTAGAAAAGGAAAGCTCACGTTCCAGCACAGGAAAACATTCTAGAAAAGGAAAGCTCACATTCCAGAAAAGGAAAGCTCACATTCCAGCACAGGAAAACTCACACTCTAGCACAGAAAAATTCACATTCTAGCACAGGAAAACATTCTAGAAAAGGAAAGCTCACATTCCAGCACAGGAAATCTCACACTCTAGCACAGAAAAATTCACATTCCAGCACAGGAAAACATTCTAGAAAAGGAAATCTCACACTCTAGCACAGGAAATCTCATATTCTAGTACAGGAAATCTCACATTCTAGCACAGAAAAATTCACATTCTAGCACAGGAAAACATTCCAGCACAGGAAATCTCACATTCCAGCACAGAAAAATTCACATTCTAGCAGAGGAAACCTCTGGCTTGGGCAGACTGTGCTGGTTCCATTAAATTTGGCTCAGTCACACACTCAGATTTCCAGGTCCCAGGCCTGCCCTGTGCTCTGGCTCTGTCCTGCGGGGTGGCCCTGCTGTAAATCCTGTCCCCGTTGTGTCCCTCCATGGCACAGAACGTTCTGGCTGCCCAGGGTGAGCAGAGCTGGCACTGAACCTGCCCAGGACTTCTGCTGCCCTCTGACCCTTCAGGCACCACCCAAAAATGAGTTTTTCTCTTCAGCAGGAGCAGCATCCAAGGCCTGGAGCAGGGCGAGGGAGCCGCGCCGCGGGGAGCTGGGCGCACACCTGAGCACACACCTGAGCACACCTCTCTGCCAAAAGCTTTTGTCAATTCCTGCTTGTTGGAGTGGAGGAGAACCAGGTTTGAGTGTGGTGCTCCCCAAAGGCCCTGCAGCATGAGCAGCTTGGTGTGAGGGCAGCACGTGGCACCTCGCAATGATTCCACCGCTGCAGGATTCCCAAAGGATCTCTGCAGGAACGTTCCTCCCAAAGCAACTCCTGACTCCAGCACCGTGTCCTTATTCTCCTCCCCAGCATGTGGGTCACAGATGCTCAGCTCTTCGTGGCTCTGTTCCCCATGTGACTGACTGCAAGCAAGGGAACTCGGGAAGAAACCTTGGCACATCCTATTAATACACAAGGTGACAAGAATTCGTGACCCAGAAGAGGATCTATCATTTGCTGGCAAAGTCTTTAAAACGACTCATCCTCCTCATGCAGCTCTTCTCTAAGAATAGAGCAGTGCTGAAAACAAGAGCTGTCAATCTGCTTTTCCTGCTTTTCCTGCTGGAAATTTGAAATCTAGAAGGGTGGATCCCAAAGCATGGCTCCATTGCAGGGACAGGGAGTGAGATCCACAGGAAAAGCTGATGGGAAAGATGATTTTAATGACAATAAAGAGCATTTTTGGACCATGTGCTGAGAGCCATCAAACCACACCTAACTGTAAAGTGACTGGAATTTATTTTTGAGGGAGTGATTTAATATTTGACATTAGGAATTTCTATGATGGCGCTGAAGAAAACATTTCCAGTCATAAAAAAGTGCCACTTGTGATGAGAGTGTTTAATTTCCATTCTGTCTGTTTGGTGTTTATCTCCACAAACAGCATTGTTCATTCACCCCATGTTACACTGGTTTGGGGTTTTTTTTTTCCCCCTGAAACATTTTTTCTTGAACAATAAAATGTCTGATAAGGGGGACAAAAAAAAATAAAAATAATGGCATGATTTCACTCTAGCACAGTGTTGCCCTTGAAGAGCAAGAATAAACCTTCCTCTCATAATTTGCCATCAAGCAACCCAAATCATTACAAGAAAAAACACACTGTCCTCACACAGAAAGAATATGTTAATTATATTACTTCACCTAAGAATGTTGCTGCTTTTATTACTTTGCAAATATCACCAGACTAAATCAAGTTGTTTTCTCTGTGCCTGGCTGGCTCCATTTATTTTTTTTTTAATTTTTTTTTTTTGGAAAAGTGTGAGATCTCAACCACCTCAGAAGCCACAAAAAACCGACGACATTCCAGATAATTACACTGCCTCCAAATGAATGTGAGATGCTCCTGTGCAAATGGAGCTTTCCAGGCTCCTTGCAGAAAGCTGAGCTCCTGCAGTGCTGCAGGTTAAAGCCAGCCTGGGCATCCTGTGTGCCCCGATCTGAGGATGCTGAAGCACCCCTGAGCCTTCCCCTTCTGCCTTCCCCTTGCCCTGGCTGCAGCTCCAGCTCAGCATTTGCCTCCTGGGCTCCATCTGCTTTGAAACATCCCTGCTATGAATCACCTCCTATCTGCTCTAATCCTTGAGCTGCCTCCTTCGACTCTTCGCCATTTCTGTCTTAATTTAAGCCAACAGAGGGAAACTGGTGTGAAAAAGAAAAAAAAATGTTATATATAGACAGGCACCCACTTGGCTAGGCAAGCACTAAATAATGCAGTAATATGGTGATTACATGACTGCTGGTTTTGGAGACACTTTCTCTGGGGAAATTGAGATACCAAAGGTGGGGTCTCTGTTTGAAAGCAGATATTCTGTCCTTCCAAAATACCAGGTGCATTTTCAAGCGGCTGCCAGAGAACAAGAGGGAGCTGCATTGCCCTGGGCTCCCCAGGCCTTTTTAAAGCCTTGGTTTATGCTTTGCTGGTCACTGTCAGCCTGAAGAGTTCTCACTCTTCAATTTCAGCAGTGGGAAGTGTTCTGCTCACTCTGCAAGGAGGTGGTGAGAAATATCAGCAGCTCCCAAAAAACACATTTGCAAATTATGATCTGGCTCTAGTACAGCTCAGGCACAGCAACACTTCTTGTTGCAGTCCATTTAGCATGACACTGCAAGCTGGAGGAAAACAGGCCTTGGAAGTTCATTATCATCAGGTTCCAGCTAAAAAATATTTGGAAGAGATCCTGAAATAATTACAAGAGCACGTGAATAATATTACAATTAACAGGCTGCAGAAGGGTTTCTTTGCTGCTCACCTCCAGAAGAAGAGATATGAGCCTTTTCTGAAAAATACCATCAACCTTCAAAATCTGCCTGATGATGTTATGAGAAATTAAATCTGAGATTCTCATTTAGACATTACTAAAGCAAATACATACATCCCTCTCTGTAGGTGGAAGTCTCTGTCTCATTCCCAGTGGTGACATTTCTCCAGTGCTTCCCATTCCATCTATCTTTCATTGCTCATTGCTCTGGAGATGACTGGCATCTAAAACACAGCCCAGTTCATCTCACTGAATTTTACCCTTTCATTCATTGCACAGCATTGTTTAATGAAATCTGAACTATTTTTTGAATTTTTTTTTTTTAGCAAAACCATGAGTGATGAAATCTTCCTGGAGTCTCAGCAGTGCCACACGTGGTGGTGAATGCTGAGCAGCGAGGAGCCGAGCAGGAGAAGGGGATTTTGCTTTTCACTCCTGCTTGATTTCCACCTGAGAGCATTCTGAGCATTCTGAGGCTGTGTCTGGCCCTGTTTGGGCTTGCACAAATCCTCCCAGCACCCAAAACTGAGCTGCAAAGCTCAGCCCAGGCGGGGCAGGTCGTGCTCAGGCTGCTCTTCAGGACATCTCTGGAGAGCGGCAGCAGTGCTGTGAAAAGGATGGAAATCAGCTCCAGACCCAGCCCACCACACTCAGAATTCCTGAAAAATTCTTCAAAACCTTACACAGGCTCCCCAACAGGATGGGAGGCCACTGGCTTTGGCCTTCTAAATGTTCTCTGCAGAGGGAAGCAGTAACAGAGCTCAGAGCTGTGATGCATCCTCTCCTCAGAAAATCCTAACAATTAAAGCTACACCGGCAAGTTTTACTAATTTTTAAAAAATTTATCAGTTCACCACACAATCCATCACTTAAAGACTAAATCCCCTGGCAAGAAATCGATGCAGCATGAGTCCTGACCTTGAACACATCAATTTCTCCTGAGGAACAGAAGAAATAGGGATAATACTTAAATAGTTCCAGTGCTGTGGTGCACTTTTAGAGGTAGGAGCCCTTGTCAGGAATCCCATAATTAAAGAACAGGAATCCTTGCTCTGTCTGGCCTTGTCCATGCACAAAGCAAGAGGGAACAGAACACTGAGGCAGCAATTCCAGCCTCAGACAGGAGCTGGGGGTGGCCAGCAGTTTGTGCCTGGAGCTCCAACAGCAGCACCAACGCTCTGGCTGAACAGGAAGGGTCAGCCTGGGGTGTCTGAGTCTCCTGTGCTGAACTCCTCGTTGCCAGGGTATTTTATGTCTTAATTCCATGTACAGCCTTAGGGAGAGCAGCTACCTCCAGTGCTTGCCTTACCCAGGGCAAAAGTAAATGGCAAGGAGGCCCCGCAAGGGCGGCCGAGTGCCACGATCCAGCTGCCTGAAATGCTCTGATTTGAAATAAATTACCTGGCTGCCATCCACTGAGGCAGGGGAGGGTGGCCCTGCCCCCAGGCTGGGTTTTTGGGTGGGTGTTTTGGGGCTAAATGGGGATGGGGAAGGGACAGGGATGCCGGACTGGGAGGTTTGTGCTGCAGAGCTGCAACATTTAAGGCCAAATTTGCAAACTTGTAAGTGCAAATATGACTGGGGTAAAGAAGGAAAATCTTATTTCCAGTAAGGCTGAGAGATGGCAAGGGAAGTGTGCTGGGGGAAGGAGCTGGGACTGGACTTGAGAGGATGTGCAGCTGCTCAGTCTGGCAGCATGAGCAGCTCCAGGACCCCTGTCTCACACTCCTCTCTGAGTGTTCACACCTTCTCCACAGGCGTCACCCTCTGCAGAAAGTCTCCAGTTCCTTAACTAATGGACTTTTTATTAGTGGAAAGTAACTTCAACAACTTCATTACAATTTTTTCCCCCATCTCTGCCAATTACTGCTGCCTCTCCTGCAGATTCCTTGAGTCTCCCCAAGAGCTGTTAAAAGAATCCTGCCATTTGCTGCTGTTGTTATGATTGTGCACTGGTGATAAACATTCCAGGAGTATTTTATAAATTGTGACACTGGAAGGTAATTTTCTACACTGTGGCTGAGATAAAAGGCAATGATGACTATAATGCATTTCCCTAAGTAAATATAAATCATAGCAATTGTTTTGGAACTTGCCTTCGCTGTTTCCCAGTTTCTGTTTACCAACTCCTGTAGCAAAATTCTGTTTTTGTTTGGATTAAACCTCTAGAAGAGGCCCCACCATAGCGAGTTAATTCTCTCATAGGTTACCTGCATCGTGGTGGATTTTTGGAAAACAGGAAATTAATATTATTTAATTTCTTATTTTTTTAACACAAGGGTAAACAGTAGCCCTGTCCTAGTGAAGAAAACAAAGTTATCCCAGACAGAATTTGGGATACCTTCCAACATTTTCTAAAAAGCTATTTATGAATTTAAATGGAGCCCCTCAATATATGCAATTGCCAAGATGAAAAGCTATGCCAGGGGAGATGTCCTCAGACATTCCCTTTCATTTCTGCCCTCATCTCAGGGCACTGGATGGGTTTCTTTTTCCCTCAAAGACAGAAATTAATATCCCACACATACAATAATGGAAACAAGAACTAGGATATGAACTGGAGACATTTTGGCCTCCAAACAATAACTTCTGTGGACGAACTCAACGCCTTTGTCTGAGGCAATAGAACATTTCTATCTATAGAGGGTAATCATAGCCTCCAGCACAAACCATAACTGACGTTATGTTTGAGCTGGGAAAGGACACAGCACAAAGGTGGGCCCAGAAAATTACATTACTGCAATGCCCTGCTTAGTGTGAGCTTGGAAACAATGGAGCAAAGGGAACATGTGGTTGGAGCTGTTTTCTGACACTCACAGCTCCTGCAGACGAGGTAGGGTTGGTGTTTTGTTCCACAGGCCCTGGTGTGCTCTGCTCGTTTCCTGCCCTGGCCTCCCTTCCCTGCTCTCAGGGACCCACTACTGCAAAAAATCCTGCCTGGAATACCAGTTCTGGAGCAGACCTGACAGCTAATGCCAGTTTGGGCTGGACTTGAGCACAGGTTCAATACAAACCCTTTTAAATTATTATGTTTTAGGTATAATTCTCTCTTTTTAGAGCGATCTGAAGGGCTGGGGCGCCGTGGCTGCCCCTGGCACTGTCCTGAGCTGGCTCCTTTCCTCGGCCACA
>NC_031784.1:1362552-1369142 GCF_001522545.3 Parus major | reverse complement strand
TTCCTGTTCCCAGATGTGCTGGCTGAGGATGAACAGACACATTTTTTTTCTCTCCAGAGCATCAGCAGTGTTTTCCCAGCCAGCCCCACCATCCAGGCTGGAATTAATTCTGAGTTTTAGGGAAAGGTGAAAGGGAATCTGCCCCAAGTTCAGAGCTGCCCCTGGCACTGAGGAATCAATCTTCTCCACATCTTAATAAGGATTACTATTTATCAGGGTAAACTCCACCAAAAAATTCCTGTATAAATATCTATGACAAACACAACTGGTACAGTCAGACCTTTGTGGGAAGGTGTAATAAATTGTTAAACTTCAAGGTTTTTGTGTCACCATCTCAGTTACCTTTTCATGAACTCATGAGCTCATAGACACCCCCAAGGAAATCAAAGTCATTTCCTTCTGTCTGTTAACAGGAGCAGGGAAGGAGGAAAGGAAGAAGATTTTTCAAAATCTTTTTTTTTTTTACTTTTATTCCCAAACAAAATGAAAAAAAAAAATCGATTTTTTCAATTGAAATTCTGATTCTTAAGGATCTCATTTGTGTCCCTCCTCCTCTCTTTGCTCCTCTGAACCCACTCAATAAATCTGCAAGAGGCGCTGGAAGGAACGCTCCTCGTGGAAGATGAAACAAAAGCAATAAGGTTAAAAAAATGGAGCCAGGGAGCTGCAGGGCAGAGAGCTTGAAGAGCTTTCAAATGTAAGATTATTTCAGCACAAATTGGCTGGAGAGTGCGTGGACTTTTCACCTTTGTAGAGCATCAGGAATAAGAAATTAAAAGGATTCTCTCCCAGCTGCCATAAAGCCCAAGGATTGTCCAGGAAAGACCCCTCAGCATCCATAAAACTCCCAGGTTTATCCAGGAAACGGCCAAGGTGACTTTTGAACTTCTCCCATGGAGGGAAATGCCAGCAGCAGAGTCATTTCCACCTGACTTCAACCACTAAAACTAACAGGAAGGCAGCAAAGATAATTCCTCCTGGTGTGAATCATGACTGAATCATTCTGAATCGAAATCCTGAGAGAGAAAAAAAATAAATTTCTGATTTTCTTTGGCCTCCCAGGAGCCCACACAAAGCAGCTGACTTTGTCCTGAGAAGTGTATGCAAAGCATCTAGGACAGAACATGCTTTTTTTTCCCCTAAATATCAAGGAAAATAAAGTTTGCCAAGGAGAAATACACCAAGTTCCTTTTAACTTATTCTGATTTTGTCACACTATTTTTTGAAGCACTTTCCCTCATCCAAATTACATAGGAAAACCTGAAAAATTGTATATTAGCCAAGTGAGAATGCTCCTTTTTCTTCCACTTAAAAATAACTTCCCAGAATGAGATGTATTCCATTTTCTGGTAAAACATCTACTATTTGAAAAGGTTAGGCTCAAAACAAAATCCCTCAACATAACTGAAATGTTAAACCTTTTTTTTTTTTATTTTATTTTAATCAGTATGCTGTACACTGCCACCAAAAATAAACATTCTTTTTCAGAAACTAAGAAAACTCCTAGGAAGTAGAAAAGCCACTTTATACACAATCCTGCTTTAGGAGGAACAGAATTAAAATCTTTTTTTCCCCCAAGAGCCTTCATTTTCTGATGCTGCAAATCCAGCAGTTCCTCAATTTTCCTCCTTTTTTTTCCCAAAAATAAATAGGAGAGGATCAGACCTCAATTTCTATCATACAAAACAAACCTCAGAGAATGTAATTCTATTTACAGGGGGAGGAATGAATGCAGAATTTGGAGCTGTGTGCCACAAACATTGGGATTTCCTCAGTGCCACAAGGAAACTCCTCTGGCCCAAATCACGACCTCCCAGTCCCTGCCAAGTGCTGCCCATCCCCTGGAAATTCATCTGAGATTTGTGGAAAACCTCTGCCTGATGCAGGATCCAAAGCTGAAGCTGGTTTGAGACAGGATTTGCTAAGCAAAGTGAGGAAGAATGAGGTGAAAATGCCAAGTTTTGAAGCTGGAGCTTCACAAGAAGAGCACTCAGATCTTGTAAGAGACCTGACAAAACCAAACCTTATTATTTCTATTAAATAATAACCAAATTATTTCTATTAAACTAATAGCTAAACTAATAAATACCCATGGGGAACTCTTCCAAACCAACTTTTCCTAAGAACAGAATCCTAAAAAAGTAAAAACCAGTTTGTTCTCATGAGAAAAAAAAACCTAAAGCTGTGACATTGACTTAAACCTTCAAAAAATATCCTAAATCACTGAAAAATGGATACAAACAATATCAAAGAAACACCAGCACATAAAGATCTGTAATATACTGACCAAAGTGATTAATTGGTAACCAATTAAACACAATGCTTTTATAAAACCCTCTATATTTAAATATAAAAATAATCCAAAACCTCCTTTCAATACAGAGACATCTCATCTCTAACATAGTTTACATATGTATAATTTTATATTTATATGTATAATTTATACATATAATTTGTAATATATAAAAATATATTTATATCTATATACATTCATATATATATAAATTTTTATATATAGTTTTATATTTATAAATATAATTTTATATATAATTAATAATATATATAAATATATATTTATATCTGTCTCTATTCATATATATTTATATATAATTTTATATTTATATGTATAATTTATATATAAAATTTATAACATATATTTATATATTTATATCTATAGATATATTCATACATTTTATATATATAATTTTCTATTTATATGCATAATTTATACATATAATTTGTAATATATAAAAATATATATTTATATCTCTCTATATATTAATATATATACACATATATATATAATGTTATATTTATATGTATAATTTATACATATAATTGGTAATATATAAAAAATATATTTTTATATTTTTATATCTCTCTATAGATTAATATATAAACACATTTATATATATACAATGTTATATTTATATGTATAATTTATACATATAATTTGTAATATATAAAATATATATTAATATATTTTATTTAATATATTTAATATATTTATATCTACATATATTCATATATATATTTATACATACAATTTTATATTTATATGTATAATTTATATACATAGTTTATAATATATATAAATATATATTTAGATATAAATATATAAAAATATATAAAATAAATATATATATAAATAAATAAAAATATAAAAATATATATAAATAAATATAAATATAAATATATATTTGATATATTTATATCTATCTATCTATATTCTATGTCTAACACAGAACCAGATCCCAGCACATTTCTGGGAGATTATTTTGCAGTGGAAGTGGCAGAGCTCCATCAGTGTCCCTCCAACCTGGGCAATTCACACCCAGGTCCTATTTCAGCCCCAATTTCCTGCTCATGCTCCTCAAAACGGTGAGCTCGGTATTTTTCTGTGTTTTTGCAGCTCAGAACAAAAGCTGTTGGTGGATTGGCAGGGGAAGGTGCCCGTTTGTGCTGGGGTGAGATGTGTGACTCCAGCCTCATTCACCTGGGATGGAGCAGCACACACGACCCTGCTGCCAGGATTGCATCAGTCCTCACGGTCTGGATGGAGTCCACCTCTCCTTTCAGGGCCTCAAATGTGTGAAATTCAATTCTGCTCTGGTGAAGTCTTAATTTTGTACCAATTTACTTACAAACACTGAAAGGGAAATAAAATTTAAAATGTGCAAAAGATTAAAGCGCTCTTGTGCTAATGAGAGCCATCTGTTTGTTTCTTTCCCTTTTAAAGCACTTTCAATAGGTGGAAATGAAAGACTTCAGACACGTTTTCATGTCTTGAGCCTCAACAACAACAAAAAATAAAGTCACAGACTCATCATCTTCAGTCACAAAACTTGGATGAAGGAAATGAACCTCCATGGAGCTCACCAGTCACTTCAGGGCCAATTTTAATGTCACCAGTGGTGTGGAGGTGCCTCTGCCCCACAGCAGGACTGACACCCACGTCCAGAATTGTGTGGTGTCACAGTCTGAGTGCTGCAGTGGCACCATTCCCTGCTGTTTCACCACCAGTCCATCCCAGTTTGCTGTGCCCAAAGCACCATAACACACACAAACACGTAAATATCTAAAATACAACCCCCACACCAGGCCCTGTCTGAGTGGAAGGTGAATCCTCTGAACATGAAAGGATATCAAACTGGTAATTCACCACCTCCAACAAGTTTTAAATGCCAGCCATCCATGAGACATCTGGATAAAAACAGATTTACAGCCCTGCTTGGATTAATGCTTAACATTCAGCCAAAGGTGTCTCTAATCAGATCCACGCTACAAAACCACACAAGTCTCAGCAATCAACTGCTCAAGCAAGAAAAAAAAATGTCTGATTTTGGGAGGAGGGGTTATTTCACTGTTAGATCACCTCTTCCAGGCACAATTTAATGAGTGGTGCAGGCACCTGCAGAGCTGCACCCTCCCCCTCTGACCCCTCCTGCTCTGGGGGCCCAAATGGGAGTTAACTGGTTAAATAGCCAAAAAGGCACATTCAGGGAAAAAACAGAACAATTTCAAGTGTTTTCTCATATATAAAGGTTCTTTTCTATCCTTACAGCGTTTTCTAGTTTTAAAAACCACCCCAAATGCAGAGATTAATGAAGATTAGAGGTCTCCTAAGAATCCTTGGGTTTTGTAACAGCTGCCACCTCCACTCCCTTGTCTGACTGGAGTTCAGGACTACTGACACAAAGTTCTTGATGCATCATAACTACAGCAGCATCTGTGCTAAATGCTGATTTTCAGGGAGAATTACCAGGATGGGATTTGGAGCCTTTTAGGGCCCATTTCCTACCCAAACCCATTTGGGCAGTACCAGGATGCTCTCCAGGGACTGGCAGCACAAGGATGTTTTCCAAGGCCTGCACTTTGATGCTGGAAGGAGTCAGGGGTCCAGGATTCCTGGACATTGCCTGACACATGTTTTTCACTTGGCTGCAGCCAGAGTTTGTTGGTGACTACAAAAAAAAAACCCCAAACCCCTCCTATGAGTTTGTGCTGAAAGCAAACAGCGAATTTCAGTTTACTTACAAACATTAATCTTTTGCTTCAGTTTAATCCTATTCAAAGCATTGAAGGGTTAACAGAAAGCGGTGATTTTAGGAATTATGGCTGGAAGAAGTGAGAAAGAAATCAAAAAGTGCAGATGAGGAGTCAGGAGCCCAGGCTGGGCTGCGATGCCCCTTCCCTGAGCCACCAGTGGGAGGGATCCCAGGAGCTGAAGGGAGAATTTTAAAGCATCTTTTGACAAGAGCTGAACTCGATAGAGTGGGAAGGAGTTGTAGTTTACTGAAGTGGAGCCCCAAACTAAGATTTGTCTCAGCAAACTGAAAGTGCTGGCTGGGTTTTCAGCATGAGAAGGAAACAAGGAGCTGGAGCAGAAGTCAGATGAACGAAATGACGGCGTCCTTAAAACCCACAGTGTATGAAAATCCACCCAAACGCTTCTTATTTGCTTTTCACCTCTTGTTTTTTCTCCCTTTTATTCAACTTGACACAAATGGCTGCCTAATAAATTAGCACAACCTTGATTTGACAAGCTTTTCCCCAGTTGCATTACAATGTCAAGTACCAGGGCCACTGCCTTCAGCACAGCCTTGACCATTTGTCATTTTCTTATAATTAATTACAGCTGTCTCAAGCAAGGCTGTACAGAAATGATAAGACTATTATGCAGCGTTCAACATTCATTGTCTGAGGGATTTGCACTCTCTTCATTGTTCTCCAGGGGGCCATTGTCCAATGGTTTGGGTATAAAATTAATTTTATCGTTAATAGGAATCCAAAGCCCATTTTCTTTCATAACTTAAACTTTTCTTTTCTTCATATTTTGCTAATGGCTTGGATGGTTAGGAAAGCATCACATGCTGTCCTGGGGATGTGCAGTACTCACCCTGTGCTGGGCTGCAGCACCAAGGACTTCAGTCACACTCCAGAACCTTCAGCTTGCAGGAAACACTGGGATTCCAGGACTTCCTTCCCATCTGCACCTGAAATTCTTTTCTCCTTTAGGATCCCCAGGTGAGACACACCTAAAGAAAAAAAATAAATAAAAGAGTCTGTGTGGTAAATTCTGTAATCTAAACTTTCTTTTTGAATTTCACAGGTTGCAGCTGGCCATGTCTATGACATTTTTGTGTCATTTCATGGGAGAGATGCCCAAACATCTGCCAGCTGTGGAGTTAAAGAATGGCAAACAAGACATTTCCTTTCCTTCTCAAAAATCTATCACATTCTCTGAAAAAGTTTTATCTCACTTGTCCATATTATCTTGATATTTGGACAGATTTTTCAGGGTACTTTTACCACATCATTATCTTGGATTTCTCCATTATGAGCTGCTGTTTTTTTACAATAACACTTTCCAGGCCCAGCCAAGGCTGAAGCCACCTGAATCAACCCTCCCCAAGAGAGGAGTGAGAGTGAAAAGGGAAAGAACACCACAGGCTGGGGAAAACATGCCATGATTGGGAGCAGGCTTGAGGAGAGGAGCCAAAGGTCTCTGACTTTGTTTCAGTGTTCAGCCACTAATCCAAACACCCATGACCTTCCCCAAGGAAACACCTGCCAGACAAGATCACCAC
>NC_031784.1:1360560-1362121 GCF_001522545.3 Parus major | reverse complement strand
TTTCCTTTTCCTGTGATGATGATTTTGGTGCCCTGTGCAGATGTTCTGTCCCTCTCTGTCACTCCCAGCCGTGTGTGACCCCCAGATCCCCCCAGCTCCTTCTCCACAGCCACAACCCTGGATCTGCACGGGGGAAATGTTCCATCCATGAGCACCAGACCTGCCAGGAAGGTTCTTCTCCCCCTGGCTTTTGTCCTGCCCTGCAGAGCCGAGGGCAGGGAGGATGGAGCTCCACACCTGATTTTCCCAGGTGCTGCCTGCCCTTGGCTCCGCTCCTCAAGGATGAGAAATCCTTCCCAAGGGGGTGTGGATGCATCTGCCTCCTCACTGGGCACCCTGAATAAATCAAATTTGGGCTCTTTTCAGGACAGTGTTTATTTCCAGATGCGTTAATAAGGCTATAAATACACTTCTATGTGTGTTATAAATAAAGTTTTAAAGATAACACGTTTTAGACATCGCTCTCTATTTCTGGAAAGTTTCATTCTAAAAAAGAAATAAATAGAAAAGGGTAAACATTTAGCTAAACTTAACCACTAACCTCAGGGCAATACTATAATTATTCAACAAAACCATGAAGAGATCAGCATTTATAATTCTCTGCCTGAACAAGTTGTCTTAATTGCATTATAAGACTTCTGGCCAAGCAACACATAACATTTTCCAAGAGAACTTCTAAATACTTCTGGTTTTGTCCCTAAAGCTTCCAGTGGAAGTCTTTCCATTTGTGGATGAAAACACAAGCCAAAATGATGCCAAACACTCATTTTTCAATGAGGAAAATATAGCTTTTAGCTAACAAATTATGTTCTCAACTTTTCAACCGGCAAGTTGGGGCATTAAAAAATAAAACCATCATCTTAAAATCTTTTTTTTTTTTTATTTGAAAAGCTGATTCTCCTCCAAAAAATTTATTTCCCAGTAGAAGTTAAGGAGGTGAGAGACCTCTATTAAGGAAGAAGAGATAGGATAGCTACAGACACACTCATAAAACGGACTTGAAGTCATATCTGTGGCAAATCATTTTTCATTAAGCTGGTCTCCTTGCCCAGCTGCTTCCACACTTCCAGGTGTGAAAGAAAAGGTGGAAGCTCAAGAACTGCCATGCCAAAGCTCCTTGACCCAAGCCCAGTTTGTTCCAGACATTTTCCACTCCAGACAGGTGGAACTCCCATTTTTCTGCAGTCCTGCTCCCAGAAGTTACTGTATTTGGTGGTTATGATATTATTATATTATTATATTAGGTGGTTATTATATTATTATATTAGGTGGTTATTATATTATTATATTCAGTGGTTATTATATTATATTCAGTGGTTATTATATTATTATATTTTGTGGTTATGATATTGTATTCAGTGGTTATTATATTATATTCAGTGGTTATTACATTATTATATTTGGTGGTTATTATATTATATTCAGTGGTTATTATTATATTTGGTGGATATTATATTATATTATATTATATTATATTATATTATATTATATTATATTATATTATATTACATTATATTACATTATATTACATTATATTATATTATATTATATTATATTATAT
>NC_031784.1:1354797-1360460 GCF_001522545.3 Parus major | reverse complement strand
ATTATATTATTATATTTGGTGGTTATTATATTACTATATTTGGTAGTTATTATTTTATTATGTTCAGTGGTTTGTCTTTTGGGTAGGAGCATTACCCTGTATTGTAAATGCAATTTACTTTTCCCTGAAATTTCCTGGCAAAACTTTCCCTTTGAAAGGCATCAGCCCTTTTCCATGGGATGCTGCACAGCTCTGGCAGCAGAGCTCCATTTCTCCTGCATGCCTTTGGATATTTGCCTTATTTCTTAAATCCCCATCCCACCTATTTCCACTAATCTCTTCTCTCCCGAGACTTTGCATCTCCCTCCTGAAACCCTCCTCGTTAATGAACGCATTGTTCTGCCCTGGGAAAGCGAGGGGAGGATCAAAGCAAACCCTGGTTATATTTTTATCTGGGGCTGCACGTTTTTTGGCTGAGCTATTTACCATGCCCAAGGATCCTCCACCTTTAAACGAGGCACAATATCAGGACAGACAGGCATGGTTTACTCCCAGAGACACCTGCTATTATTCAGCATCTCCAAGGACAAGTCTTTTCAATTTTAAGGAACAGTTAAGCCTGACACCAAATCAGAGTTGCTAATGGTTACAGAAGCATTTTCACAATGAAGTGCTGTTCTCCTTCAGTTGCCAAATTGTTGCTAATTCAACCATTGAAGCAATGCAAGTTTTTAATCTTATCCAGCCTGTGAAAATGTCCTGCTAAAAAGAGCTGCACGTCCATCATACACACAAAAATCAGATGGGACAGTTTTAACAACAAAAACAAGTTCAGCAGGATATTCAGGGCTTTCTCTGGTTTTATGGATGGCTCAATAAACAGAATAACCATGTCAGGGGGCTTAACCCTTCCCTAGAAACTCTACAAAGTGCAGATTATGCTGATCTCAGTTTGAGGTCAAGTCCTCCAGGCTTGAAGGATCTCTGCAGCTCAGGAGGGGCTGATGTGTTCTCCTGTCTAAAATGCAGGTGGTTGCTTTCATCTCCATCCTCCAGGGAAATCCTGTAATTCAGGTGCTCCTGATGGTGTCCTCAGTGCTCTGGGACAGCAGGAAGGATTGTCTGAGACTCTTTTGGTTCCACCCCACCAAAATGATTTCCTTTGGAATTAATGGAGGTACAGACTCCACAATTAAAATAAAATAATAATAAATTTTTTAAAAAAAAGCTTATTGAGGTGGCAGCCCCATTTTTCCCCCCCAGAACTGAGCAACAAATGAAACCCAGACCATTGAACCCATCAGAGAACCAAAGTGAGCAGCTCCTCCTGTGGTGTTTCAGAGCTCCATGGGTGTGCTCATTCCCCAGCAGTCCCGAGCCCAGGGCTCTCAGATTTTCCTGAAGTGAATCCACAGCCATTACTTCATGAAAAATCCCTTTTTTCAGCACTCAGAATTCCACTGTGGAGCTCAGTCCCTTCAAACAGCCGTGTTTCATTCTGTCTGTCTGCAGCCAAACTCTGTGGATTCCTCTCCTTTGCTGTGTCCTCCCTCTGAACCCCCTCCAGCATCAATCCCTCCTCCTGATCCCAGGAACCCCACAATCTTCTCCTGCACTCAGGAACATTCTGTGCTCAGTTATTCTTGTCATCTGAACTATTCCCATCAACAGATTTTTAAAGTTTTATCATCTCCCAAATGTTTTTTATTTTTTTTTCCCCCCCTGGTGCCAAACTACAGCTGTGGGTGAGGGGGAGGCAGGGAAATGGGAGATAAATACCAGGGTGAGAAAAGCAAGGAATTCTCAAGGGAATGGGATTGGGATGACATAATTTTGTCAAGGATCTCTTTCTCTCTTTGTATTTCGACAAAATCAAACCTGGCCAGTCAAAATTTTTAATAAGATCTGTTCAGAGAATTAACATGCTGATTCCACAGCACAACACTGATGGGAAATTTCAAATGTTCTGCCAAATTTCACATTTAAGTTATTTTTGAAAATGCCAAAATGCTTCTTCCAAAAGTATTCTAGTGAAATTTTGAAATTTTACCATTTTGCTCTGAAATTATTTTGGTTCTTTCATTTTTTACTGTAAAAAAAAAAAAAGAAAAAAAAGGCAAGAAAACATGAGAGAAGGAAATCTTCTCAAAACAAAACCTTGATGAGGAAAAAAGTTTCAATTTCCTGGTTGCAGCTTTAAAGAAAAGTCTAAATCAATTATTTTCACCCTGAATTTCATCATTTCCACAAAGCTAAAAAAAATTCCCATTTCAGTTCTGCTCCACTTTGCATTTCCATGGACAATGCCTTAAACAGCACGTCTGCCTAACCTATAATTTCTGTCCTCCACTAGAATCTGCCAATTTGGGAAATTACAGCAGAGCAAACAAATGTATTTGTCCCAAGGGTAATGAGATGTATCCATGGTACCTGCAATGTGTGATTGTCATTAAGGAATGAGGAATCTTAGTGCTGGATTAGCACTGCTCCTGTCTGATTGAACAATCTACATTATATTTATTTCTGCTCACTCTGATTGAAGGTGTGAGGGGAGCTGCCAGAATTATCCTGCTGTTGTTTCACTCCCTCTAACCCGTGCAGGGAATGAAATAAATCCATGGATGTGCCCAAGCCCTTTGGCTCTGCTGATTGACCATGGCAGAGAAATCCCAAATGCTCAGTGACAGACAAAACCACAGCCAGGGCTTCCCTGAAACGATGCTCAGCTCAAAAAACACAGGGAACCAAATGCTTGGATACAGAGAAAGACAAAAACCCCTTTCAGACATAAAACAGGAATGTAAACGACCAAAATGAAAGATTTGTTTGCACACTCACTAAACCTGTCTAGGACAGTTGTGTTTTTGAGTCATGGCACAGACATTTTTCCTTCAGAGACTGAACCTGAAGTGCATTTCTTCCTTCCTCCCCACATTCCACTGAGATCCAGTTTGGAAAATAAAAGTTCTTTTAGCACTCAGGGACGAGCTGGGAGAAAAAACTGGAAACCATCTTTCCTCTGGAGGAGTTTTTAGTCCCAGGGATGACTAAAATCACAACCAGAGTTTCAGTGCCTCACTTTCCTCTCTGCCCTTTGCTCTTCCAGCTGTGCAGCCACGAGCCAAAGGTGCTTTTTATCTCTTTTTGGGAGAAACCCTTCCAAAAAAGCTGGCTGTGCTCAGTCTCCAGGGGCTCTGAGGATATTTCACCTCTTTCTTTCATTTTAAGCTCGTTCCCAGCACAGAGGGGACACCAAGCCCAGTGGCACAGCCTTCAGGCAGGATGCAGCACCAAAACCAGCTGCCACTGATAAACTGCTGAAGGTGAATTAGCTGGAAATGTTTGATGTCCAGCTTGTTCTGGCTAAATTTTTCAGGACTGATGCTTTGCACTTGAAATTAATGTGACTTTGCCACAGAGGGGAAAGAAAACCACAGAGCCCCAGCTGGGCCAAGCTTTACCTTTGCAGACAGCTCTTCCCTCCAGGGTAAGGATGGAAGCACCTTCTTTGTTTTCATGTTTTTCTTGTGGACAGGGGTTGTTCAGTTAGAGAACAGCAAATGAAAGATGAGGGAATTCTGCATGGAAAGGGAAACCTCAACACCAAACACCAAAATTGTCTCCAGGGGAGTTTGGGAAAAACAGCCTGGATTTAAATCCTGGGAGAAGGAGACAGTTGGGATTGTTCTCAATGATGTGATAGTGAGTGAGCTTCATTTCTCTCCACACATTGCACAGTCTGGTGTTATTTTTAGGGTTTTTTTCAGAGTGAAAGTACCTGTCTTAGTTCTGAGATGAATAATCTCAAATTTCCTTGTTTCTAATTGTGAGATAAGAAATTTCCAGGAATAAAGTCCAGGAAGAGTGAAGTTCTGCATCTCAGGTCACACACACAAAAAAACATCTATGGAAACATCTGTGGGAGATGAGAAAATCAGTCTGACCATCACAAATTACCTTAAATTTGTCATCTGACAACAAATCTCCATCAACTTTGAACACAAACACGACTGGGCAGGAAGTGAACCCAAATAAACCAATTTCACAGTGAGAACAAAATTCCCAAAACAGAACTCTATTAATATCCAATGAATTAGCTGTTATTTTTGTAAAAGAATACAGAATATTAACCAAAAAAAAATAAAAATAAATCCAACAAATATCTATTTCAGTCATTACTAACGCACTGCTGCTGACCCAGGAAAAAGAACATCAGAGTTTGGAAGCCTCACATACGTGCTGTGGAGCTTCTTATTTTGGAATTATGCAGAGAAAGTGTCTGCTAAAATAATAATTAAAAAAAAAGGAGCACAACTGTATGGCTTTACCAAGAATAGATCTCACCATGCTCTATTCACAGCGTGCTGGAGGAAGACAGAAGAGGAAGGAAGGAAGGAAGGAAGGGAAGTTAATTGCTATTTAATTATATCATAAAAACATCAGCTGATGTTGCCAGTAAATGCCATCCCATGTACAACTTCCAGCTGCTGGAGCAGGAAAAGGCAAAATGCCCAGCTCAGGCTGCAGCCCCCATCCCCAGCAGCCCAAATCATTTATCTCACTGCTCATTTTTCAGCCCCACATCACCAGCAGGCATCTCCAGCCCCTGGCTGGGAGCTTTAGCAGGAAAGCACCTGCCAAGGTTGTGCCTGACTCCAGTTCTGTCCCTCATTTCTCTGCCCATCTCTATCCCTGCCTGCTCATTGCCTCATTCTTGGCAGGTGTGATCCCACTTCAGGATTCTCCAGCCAAAACCAACTGCACGTGCTAAAACCTCGGCAGAAATCAGACTGAGAGCCCAGAGAGTGCTGTAAAATGGGATTATATCAACAGCAGAGTGCCTGGGAGGGCACCAGCCCAAACCCGAGCTCCAGAGCAGAGTTCCCTCTCAGGGGAAGCAGGGACCTGACCACTGAATGTCGTGGGCACTGCCCCAGCATTTCTGTCCTTTAACATTCCATTATTTCTTCCCATTATTTCCATTTCTTTCAGTGGTCACAGACCACTGATGGTCTCCTCTGATGTGCTGCAGCATCTCCTGCTCGGCACAGAGCTCCTCTCGCTCCTTCTGCATTCCCTGCCTACAGAATCAAAGCTTCTCTTTGTCTTCCTTTTGTTTTTAATTTATCCAGAGGCACAGGAGGGTTTTTTGCTGTGTCTCTGAGTTCATCTTCATCCAGCAGCGACAGTCCTTCCCCCTGAGCTGTGGCAGAAGGTGTTTTTGTGGATGGATTTGGGGCTGTGGGATGCAGCTGGAGCTCTGTGTGCAGCTCAGGCTCTGTCTGGGCCCCTGTGATGTGGGCAATGAGCAGAGCTGCAGCACCAGCACTTCCCACTCTGCTGCCTTGCCAGGAGAGCTCCCCATCCTTCCCAGAGCCTTCTGACAGGCACACTCTGTCAGCTTCCCTCCTTTCCAGCAGATAAACCCTAGCAGAGTAAATCACAGGAGCAGCAAATATTCCTGCAAAGTCCCTGGCCACTCGTCTCCCTGTGCCAGGGGACACCATATCCATGGAAAAGAGAGCTCAGGATGTCACACACACCCCAGGGTGCCCAGACACACCTTGGCCTGTTCCAGCTTCTGTCTGGGACCTGCTGCAGCCACATCAGATGGCAGCTCGTTCTATTTTTATTTACTTGTGGCACATGTGCAGCTTTCTCCTCTATTCAGCTTGAGAGGGCTGGAAAAAAAAATAAAAGCTAAATTGCTCTACCTTGCTGCA
>NC_031784.1:1350240-1354481 GCF_001522545.3 Parus major | reverse complement strand
TTCCTTTCCTTTCCTTTCCTTTCCTTTCCTTTCCTTTCCTTTCCTTTCCTTTCCTTTCCTTTCCTTTCCTTTCCTTTCCTTTCCTTTCCTTCTCCTCAAAAGCTAGCAGTACTCAATAATGACACCACTTTCCATTAAAAATAAGTCTCTGTAATGAAAGACCTTGGATCCTCCAGTCAAAAAAATTCTGTTTATAGGCCTCTTTCTATAAGCAGACTTGAGCATGTGAGAGGATATGGATGTGGGATTGAAGTCCTTTTCATTTGCTGTAATAGTCAATAATGGCTAATCACATATTGCATTTTTACTTGGGGGAAATGATCTCATTATATCAGTTTTTGATCCCCCATGATTCTTGAGAGTCAGTAAATGAGAAGGTTTCCAAGTGAGTAACTGCATTCTTGATGAAACTGATTTCTTTTTATATCATCCCATAAAGGACATCTCTCCTCATAT
Source organism: Parus major (assembly GCF_001522545.3). Taxonomy (NCBI): domain Eukaryota; kingdom Metazoa; phylum Chordata; class Aves; order Passeriformes; family Paridae; genus Parus; species Parus major. Next base: position 1,354,025 of record NC_031784.1, on the reverse strand, counting down.
TCCTGGTGAGCACTGTGCAATATCCAGTGTTTCATCATCAGCCAGCCTAAATGGACATTCATTGGATTAACATTATCATCTTTAAATTTCTCCTGCAAAATAATACATTAGAGATTATTGCTGGAGTTTTTGCTCCAAGGCACTACTGCTGGTAATCAAAATCTCATTAAAAGGAATTCATATATTCTGTAGCCCAAAGGATCTCGGTTTCATTCCTTCCCCTGTCCCTGGGCCTTCCATACTCTGATTTATTTGGGTGTTTTACCTAAGGAAAAAACTCCCAATTTGCCTCTTTTAAGAGCAAGTGTCAGAGGTACAAATGGAATGAGACACCGAGGTGTTTACACACACTCAGGAGCTTTGGGGGAAAATTCACTCCCCTCTTTGTGCCAATTTCAGTCAAACTTGTAAAGGAATGAGAACTTTTTTACTTTTCTGCTGTGATGTGTGGTCAGAACAGAACATCTTTCAACATTACAGCCTGCTGGACTGGGAGGTAACACAGCTTTAAGAGATATCTACCTAGAAACTGCATTCTCTTTTAGTTTTGCCTCTTCACTTTAAATTTCTTTCAAATCACAGATTACTTTTAAGCTTAACTCAATAATTACCTCAACCAAATCCTATTGAAAGGAGGTGTGATTATATTAATTATATTATATAGAATATCATATTATACCATCTTATATTATATATTTAATTAACTGATTTAATTAATTAAAACCATTGCCAATTCACAGTGAACTTGTTGATTCTGCACCTTCAGTCAGGTGTGAGCATCATTAACAATCACATCTATCTCCTTTCACCGTGACTTCTGTGAACTGAATTCACTGTCCAGACCCCGCAGGAGCCCCTCCCAGCCCATTTTACAAACTCATCACCACAATTACCATTCCACAGCACATTTACTGAATTTATTCCGTGCATTGTTCCCCGTTCCAGCCTCGCTGGCTCGGCAGTGCCGAGGTGGGCACGGAATAGGAAGGTGCAGGAGGGTGAGCTCTGAGCTGCTGGAGTGGCACAGAAAAACTGACCTCAATTTTCGGAATCCTGAGATGTTTTTAAGATGAATGCGATGCTTGAGAGCTGTGGGAGGATTTAAAAAGCTTTGCTGTTTTCTGGAGTTTTGGTCCCTTTGAACTCACACAAATGTGGGAATGCTTTTTGTTCCCGAGCTGACAATCCTGGATGGGAAAAACCTGAGAGATTTCCTCCCCAGTCTTTGAGCTGAGAATGTTCCTTCTGAGTCGGGAACGCACTTTAATGACCTTCCTGAGTGCTCAGAGTAATTCATCACTAATTGCTTTTAGAAGTTGTTTTTCCAAGGTACCGGTTCAGGCTAAGCTTGTTCACGGATGCTCACTCACCCATAGAATCACACCTTGCAACTAAAATCACTTCTTCTTTAATGTAATGAGATCTTAGAGAGTCCTCTGTGGCTTTCCCAAATGTTCACAGAAAATCCCGGAGGGGCACATTTGGGATGTCGATAAACATTTTATTTACCTCACCTTCAGCACGGGGACTTGCAGCTGAAAAAAGGAAATAAGCCAGGATTTAGGGAGAGCTGCTCAAATCAAACTCCTTCGTGGTCCTTCAGAGCAATGGGTCCCACATTTCCTAACCTCATGTAAAAAATCTCTGATATTTCACTGCCTCTCAGGACAGAAATTCAGCTTTTTTTACAGAATATTGCAAGGCTGTGTAAATTCTGCAGAGGTTTATCCATTTGGCTGTGTCCAGGAGGAGATTTTCTGTTAACTCAGCAGTGCAGGAGGAAGGGGCACAGAGGAGATGCTTTTCCTTCCCCTGGCAGCAGCACAGGTTAAAGCTAAAACAGGACCCACAATTTTAGTGGAATCACTAAAGCTCAAACAAGAGCATCTCAGCATCAGTTCCTTAAGGATGGCTGATATTTCTAGTTAAGATTTCACTTCTTAAAGTCCATCTTCATTAACTGTATAAGCAGTAGGAAACCTTTCTTTTAATGGCACTGTTCATAGTTTTGCCCCTAAAAAAAATGAAATCATTTTCCTCCTTTCCTTCACAGCTGATTGAAGATTTGTTTTCCTGACATTACTGGGAACAAACTTTCACATACAGAGAATTTTCCTGCATGTCTGAATCCAGCTGCTGCCATCACCATGATGTGTGGGTGCTGCTGCTGAGCTGCATTACTGATATCCATGCACAAAGATCTCAAATGAAAATATTTTCCATTAAAATCCACTGACCCTTCTTCTGGGAAAGAAGTTGAATATTCTCATTAGGACTTTTCGCTCTTTCTTTCTTTCTTTTTTTAATTTTAATCACATCTCAAATTGGCTTCATTTGATCTCAGCTACCTTTGTCCTAAAGCTATTGCTTTTGTTCTTCTTCTGAAAATCAGGGTTTGTGATTTTGGGAAAAAGAGAAATAAGCTTTTTCTCTCAAGTTTTATTTCATTGCTTTGCTTGGAAGATTGTAGCTTGAGGACAGAAAGTTGCATTGATGTGGGAAGAGGATGGAGCAAGATACAGGAATCCACACTTTAAAAGCAAATTTTAATTTTGCTTCAATTTCAGTCACAAACAGAATTCACTTGCCAGAGTTTGTGTTCATGACAATGGCTTTGAAATTCAGAATCACTCCACAACCTCTCTTGTCTATTTTTTACCTTCTGAGTTTCATTTGGAATTGGTGATTATTGAGCTTAGTCAAGCTGCCTTCCCCCTAAACGCCTGCAATTCAGTAGTTTATAGCTGGTTTCAGGGTCCAGATGCTCTTTAGAGCTGTATTTATGCTCACAACTGGAACTGCAAACCCTGCTCAGCCTCTGGCTAAGGGACAGATGTGCTCAGCCAGATGTTCTGAGGACACAGAGGAACCCATCCCTTAAATAAACCCATGACCTGCTTAGCCAAGCTCCTGCTGCCTCGGATGCCAGGAGATGGAAACAGTGATGAGAAATCCTCCCTGAAAGGGAGTTTGCTCTTTCTGGAGCAGCCCTGGATGCAGATTGTGCCTCAGCTCGTGCTGGGACAGAGCTCCTGTCACCCCCTGTCCCCAAAATGCTGTGCCTGGAGCCCCTGGGGCTCCCCTGCTTGCAGCACCCTTGGACAGATCACAGCACCCTTGGACAGATCACAGCACCCCTGGACAGGTCACAGCACCCCTTACACAGATCACAGCACCCTTGGACAGATCACAGCACCCTTGGAGAGATCACAGCACCCCTGGACAGATCACAGCACCCTTGGAGAGATCACAGCACTCCTTGGACAGGTCACAGCACCCTTACACAGGTCACAGCACCCTTGGAGAGATCACAGCACCCTTGGACAGATCACAGCACCCCTGGACAGATCATAGCACCCCTGGACAGATCACAGCACCCTTGGAGAGATCACAGCACTCCTTGGACAGGTCACAGCACCCTTACACAGATCACAGCACCCTTGGAGAGATCACAGCACCCTTGGACAGATCACAGCACCCCTGGACAGATCACAGCACCCCTGGACAGATCACAGCACACTTGGAGAGATCACAGCACCCCTTACACAGATCACAGCACCCTTAAACAGATCACAGCACCCTTGGAGAGATCACAGCACCCTTGGACAGATCACAGCACCCCTTGGACAGATCACAGCACCCCTTACACAGATCACAGCACCCCTTGGACAGATCACAGCACCCCTTACACAGATCACAGCACCCTTACACAGATCACAGCACCCTTGGACAGATCACAGCACCCTTGGACAGGTCACAGCACCCTTGGACAGATCACAGCACCC
>NC_031784.1:1343517-1350109 GCF_001522545.3 Parus major | reverse complement strand
AGAACTGGGGAGGATGTTCACACACCAGAGGTGGAACCTGCACTGGGGTCAGCACTTCCAGCTGCTTGTCAAAATGCTTTCCACTCTCCACACCAGAGGAAAAAACTACATCCTAATGAATTTCACACCAATGCCTGGGTGCCCAGATAATTATTATGATGCCACAGACACCATGATTCTGTGAGAAAACCATTCCTGTCCCAGCCCCTCAGCACTGCAGCATGAACATCCCTGGGCACAAATTTACTCTGCAATATTCCAAACTTCTCAGCAGAGCCAGAGTGCAGTTATCAATTATTTGTGTTGCAAAGGGAAAGGAGGTGATAAACAAGGAATGAGGGAGACCAAATTACCTTATAAATACCTTGGGAAGCTCTCAGGGTCAGCAGCAGAACCAGGTAAATGTGATTTGTTCCTTTCTCCCAGTAACAAACCCTCACTTTCTATCACACAGTGTGAAGTTCAGCCTGCACTAACCCTGCAGGGAGACCCAAACTCACTCCTACAAATCCAGGAAGCAAAAGCTACAGTGGGAATAATCCAGTCTGGAAATGTCCCACTGGAAATGTCCCACTGGAAATGTCCCACTGGAAATGTCCCACCCCATCACCTGCTCTTCCCTTCCCCCGTGTCCCACAGGTACAGAGTGGCCAAAATTCCATTTGATTTATGTCACCCTCATCCTCAGCTGTTTCTTCATGACTGAGCACAGAGCCAGGAATATGATTAACTGTGAAATCTAATAGATGTCAGTTTTCTCTGCTGTTTGCTGTTTGTAGCACATTGTGAGTGAAAGTGTAAACTTCCTCATTTTTTCAATGTTTCACCCATGTCAGAAATGCCAGATTCCTGAGCTGTACAGTCAGAGGAAAAATAACTGAAATGTCCTTTCCTGGATCAATCCTGGCTCTGCTGACGTGGCAAGATGTCATAAAACCCCAAGGTGAAAAATTGTTTACTGCACATAAGGACAAATGAACACTGGGGCAAACAGAGCAGCCCAGTCCTGCAGGTGCTCCTCAAACCTGATGCCCATCAGCTCCATCAGGACCAACCCCTGAATCCACAGCCTGTGTCCTTCCCTGACATTTTAAAATCAAAGTTAAAGATGAATTATGGATGATTTGAAATAAAGCAACACCAAATCCTTCCTGCTGCCACCATCCTGCAGGCTCCAACACACCAGAGCAGAGGGAAATTCACCCCTGGGCACTGGAAACAAAACCAGTAGGGCCCAGTTTGGTCCCTCAGAAGAGAGCTGGTGGAACCTCACTACTGGGATTTCTCAACAGGTTTCTCACTTCCCACTGAAGTCATTTATAGCCCATTAAAGGTAAAATGGACTCATTTGGTTTGAAGAGCTCCAGCTGAAAGCAGAGCACTTCTGAGAGACCTGTCCAAGGCTGGGAGTCACCACTGACATAACCACAATGAGAATTTCCTTTATTTGGTCACAGCCTCACCAGGATCAAAATCCCACTGTCCCCAAAGAAAACCACAGACACTTTTATTCCCCTGAGTTTTTTACCTAAACACCCAGGGGCAGGAGAAAAGGAATTTAATATTATTGTTATTATTATTACTATTATTACTATAATTATTATCAGCACCCTGTGTGAAGTATCCATTCCTGTACTTTAGAAACACAACACATTTTCATTTCCAGGACTGTGCTCTCAAGATATCTGAGAGATTTGGGATAAAAAGAGCTGTTGTGGTACAAATATCTCCAGGCTCAGTTTTGCTTCCAGTAAAGACTGAATCCAGAGAGGGCAGGAGTGATTTTGGAACTGGAAAAACAAGAGAAAACCCCAATGAAACCCCAAGTGAGCAATTGCAGAGCTACAACTCACAACTCCGTGCAGCAGCCACTGACAGGATTTTTTCAGCTCTCTGGTTTAATTTATTTTTGATTTGCCCAGCACCACGAGGTAAGTGAGTGTGGTTAGTGAAGGACAATGCACAAGGAAAGCTGTGTACCTAAAAATCAGCAATGAATTTAATTTAATCACTTGTTCTCTGCTCATTCAGCCAAGGAATAATCAAATCCCGATGAAATCATTGAGGAGCTTTGGATTTATATTAATGAAAGAGAAAAGCTCTGAAGCTTTCCTGCATGACAATCACCTCAGCACGGGTCAGCACTTGTGTCAACATCTCATCCCTGCCTTCCTCACCCTCCCTGACTCAGGAGTTATTTATTAAATAAAAGTTCTCCACAGGACCTCGTGGCCCTTGTTGATAAAATGTTTCTCCCCATTACAACTGGAAAGTTGGAAAAATCAATTGTTTATTTTATCAGGAAGAACATTTTTACTTTTTAGCTGCAGAATGTTGTCTGAATTTTCCAAAAGGCTACAAAAAAAGAAAAGGTTTTCTGTCACTTATTAAAACTACAGAGCCTCTGCCTGGCAGCTTTCTACTGGGCCTCCCTCTCAGATCCTTGAGAATTCTGCCTGGAGAATGGCAGCCAGCCCAAATCTACACGAAACTCCTATTTAAATATGACATTCAAAGCCAGTCTGGAATGTGACAGGGATACAAAACAGCACCTCCGAGGTTTTGTCCAAGAATCTGAACTCAACATTTCTCTGGAAATGAAAAAGGGTCAGGGACTCAGTTTTGATGCTCTGTTCAAAGGTCTTTGAAGATAAGAAGCACATTCCCTGAAACTCCCTGGGCAATTCTGAAATATCAGTTTCTGTATTCCTACAAATGCATAAATAATACACCATAGATAACATAATAGAAATAATATTTGTAATATTATTTGTTGGATCATAAAGGTTCTGTGTTTATTTCTTTGCTTAGACACTTGTTTTTCCATGATGTTTGACTACAACAGAAATATCTAAACAGCATCTTGTCATCACAGGACTGGAATGATCCTGGGCCAAGATAAGGGATTTCCTAACTTGAGTTAGGTTTTAAAGTCCTGCATTTTTTGGGGTTGTTGGGTTAAAAGCTGGTGCAAACACTGGATAAAACAAGCCCTGAGTAAGGGAGCACCTAAGGTCATTTCTGGGTATTTCTGCATCCAATTCAAACAGGAAAACCTGGGAGAATCCATCTCAAAGCTCTTGCAATGATGCCTCAGGATTTTAGCTTTTATATTTTTCATACAAAACATAAAAAATCACAAGCACCAGTTTTAGGTTCTCCTGAAAAGGCATCAGCAGGATTCACCAGGATCCCAGCAAACACAGCTTACAAAGTTTGACCTCAGCCAAACCTTCCCCTGGAAAAGAAAATAATTTGGGGCAGAAAGCCCCCCAGAGAAGAGACTGATGTCGTGCATGTGATGCATTTATCATGCAGGAGGCTCAGCTGCAGCAGCAGAACGTTTCTTGCATGGGACAGGCTCAGGAATAAAGCTGCACATCTTCACTCAGCTTCAGGAAAGGCACAGCCCCTGCTCCCCTGGCACAGGAAAAGGCTGCCCTTGAACATGGGGCAAAAAGCACAAGGCAGTGATGTGCCAGGGGTGATGGATGGCAGAGAAAAGAGAGCTCAGCATTAGTGACCAGGCACAGGTGACACTGTGACACTGTGACCAAGCCTCCAGTCACATCAGTGCCCGAGCCAGGAGAGCACTCAGCAGGGCCAGCCCCTCAGAAATTCCTGCAATTCCCTCTGCAATTCACCCATCACCCTCCAAAAGCCCTCCTCAGACAACCCTGCCCGGGCTGTGATCTGATAAGCAAAGCCAAATAGGATAACAAGGTAAGGCAAACTCAGAATACCCTCGTTTCAGGTCAGAGAGGAAAGCAGATATATTACCCTTTAAAGGGAGACCTGAAAAAGAGATTGGAGCTGTAATGTGGATTCTCTCATCTCTGTGCTGAGAGGTGCTACTGGCTGCCACCTCATAAAGTGATCAAAGAGCTCCTAAAACCATCCACCATCAAAGGCTTTTCCCACGCTGGGACAGCTGGGATGGTTCAGAGCTGCCTTTGGGCAGGGCAGAGCGGTGAGGAGAGGAATGGAGCTCACTGAGCCACCAGGAGCCTCAGCACAGCTGATCCCAACCCCACAGGTGACATTTCCCTGCAAGAGCCCTCTCTGAGCGTGAACAGATCCCTCTGGGGTTTCTCATTGCCCACCTGACAGGTGAGAAGGTGGCTGTGAGCAGAACAAGGCACAGCAGGGTGATCACAGCTCCCAGCTTTGCTTTTCTGCCCCTCTCTATTTGCTGTGTTCCCATTTCAGTTTGGCTACAACCAGCAGCAGTGAGGCTGTGAGCTGTGCCATGGGCAACCTCCCCTCCCCTGGGGGCACCTGCAGCACCTTCTGCTCTCAGATGTGGTAATTCATGTTCTCTAAATTACCTGAACACCCTCGCCAGGCACAGAACTCAGCCTGTAAAAGGACATTCCCATTTCAGTGACTTTTGTGACTTTGTCCTGTGACAAAGAGTCTTTACACGGGTCTCTGGATGTTGTTTTCCCGTTTATTCCTGTTCCCATTCCTCACTGCTGTACAGCACATGCTTGAAGGCAATATTCCACCTGTAGGTGACTTTCCTTCCACACTGCACCCTGCCCATTTCCCCAGCCCCCCAGAGGTGGAATTTTGCCAGTTAATTCTCTCCCCATCATTATTATCATTATCATCATTATTATCATTATCATCATTATTATCATTATTATCATTATTATCATATTATTATTATCAAATTAGTACAACCCTTCTGCTGCACCTCAGCTCCTTGCAATCACAAGGTGCAGTTTGCTGTAAATGCCTCCAAAAGCCAACAGCTGAGTAATAAGAGAACTGAAACAAATATTTTTGTCTGCATTAAGGAACTCGAATTCCCCCTGCAGCTCCCTGAACCGCTGACAATCATTACCCTTGTTCCTTCATGCATTGTTTTTGCCAGTGCTCATTATTAATCCTGTTCTTCCTGCTGCTGGATGGATTTCAAGCCATCCTATGCAACAAAGAAAAGTAAATTGGAATTAGCATTATCTAAACCTCTAATTAAAGTGGTATTAATTTTTCTTCAGTGAAAAGTTAAAGGGAAAAGTCCCCTTCTTGAAAAAAGGAAATACGTTGTCACATTTTAAAGTCAAAGTTAACTATGAATTATGGATCATTTGAAATAAAGCAATACCAATGTAGCCACCAGGCCTGTATCCAAAGTAAAAATGAATTTATGACAAAGCTGATACTGACCCATCACTTACAAGGTCTGTTAAATTCATCTTAGAGTGGGCTTCTAGTGGGAGATGATTTATTAAACAAAGTAATATAAAATGCAATGAAATAGATTAAGTCTCTTTTTGAAATATTGTTATCCATTAGGTCTGGTAAATTGAGGTCTGTTTAAACATGAAATACCACTTGAGCAGATCCTGCAGCTCCCACCTGAACGTGGGGCTGCCAATGCTCAGTGTCCCAGTGAAAAATCTCTGTCAGGAGAAGAGATGGCACCAACGACTTTATTTATTTGGGGGTTTTAAATTAATCACCTTTGGGCTATCCTAACAATTCCAAATGTTTCCTGGGCAAAAGGACAGAGCCAGGACAGAGCCAGGAACCTGAGGGAACCCAGAGATTCCCCCTCCATCCCCATCCCTGAGCTCCAGCGAGGAGGGGGCTCCTGCCTGCTGAGCTCCCGTGCATTTCCTGCACCGCCTGCAGCTGCAAGCGCCAGGATTCACTTCTTGACAGAAATCTCCTCTCTGCCTTCCAACAATAGTAATTCTGTTGTAATGACTCCTGTAAAGATATCATTTGAATAGCAGTGGTTTATCAGTTTTATTTTCGCCTGTTTTCCAGAATAATCCGTTCTCTTATCTCTCTTTTACTTTTCAGCCTTTGAATGTTTCTAAGCTTTTGTGTTTTGTGCATAACACAAAATCTCACAGCCACGGGAGAAGCGGTGCCTCTTTTTTTTTTTTTTTTTAATTTATTCATAATTAAAAGTCCTGTGTTAGCGACAGTTTCAAATCTGACACGGCATTTTTATAATCTACTTAATATCTCAAAAGGTTTCTCTGCACTGCAGCCTGGGAGTTATGCAAATTAAGAAGGGGGAAAAAAGCCCAACCTCAGTGTTGTTTAATCATAAAGCTATGACTGAAGAATTATTGTTGTTTTTATTATAGGAAAACTACATTACAGGGTTTTGCCATGGCTCAGAGCACTCTGCACTGCAAGAATTCTCCTTCTCACACTGATATAATCACTGCAAATACGCCTGGCCCCAGTCCAAAGCTGGTGCTGAAGTTAATAGAAAGATTCTGTAATGGGCCTGGGATCAGGCCCTTTGTAAATATAATTGAGTGTTGTCCTTTCCTCCCATTTATCTGTGTGTGTCCTGGCATTTACCCGGGCAGCTCTGCCACACCCCGGGCTGCAGGAGCCACAGCACGGGGAACAGGATGCTAAATGTGCTCCTGGTTCTTTATAGTGACTGCAAAGTTTTCATTTTGTGTCTCTGCAGTTAATTACTCAATTCTTGTCCCTTTATTGAGCTGGGATTCATGGCTCCCTCGGTGCAGGGGCAGCTCTGAAATGCAGGATGAGGGATCCATGGATTTCAGTTCCCCTGGGAAATGCAGGATGAGGGATCCATGGATCTCAGTTC
>NC_031784.1:1341819-1343317 GCF_001522545.3 Parus major | reverse complement strand
TCAGTTCCCCTGGGAAATGCAGGATGAGGGATCCATGGATCTCAGTTCTGTGAAATGCAGGATGAGGGATCCATGGATCTCCCCTGTGAAATGCAGGAATGAGGGATCCATGGATCTCCCCTGTGAAATGCAGGATGAGGGATCCATGGATCTCAGTTCCCCTGGGAAATGCAGGATGAGGGATCCATGGATCTCAGTTCTGTGAAATGCAGGAATGAGGGATCCATGGATCTCCCCTGGGAAATGCAGGGATGAGGGATCCATGGATCTCATTTCTCCTGGGAAATGCAGGAATGAGGGATCCATGGATCTCAGTTCTCACTGGGAAATGCAGGATGAGGGATCCATGGATCTCCCCTGTGAAATGCAGGATGAGGGATCCATGGATCTCCCCTGTGAAATGCAGGAATGAGGGATCCATGGATCTCAGTTCTCCCTGGGTGCAGACTGGCTCTGGCAGGGGCAGGCACAGGCAGCTCAGCCCCTCCACCGCACATTTATCCCAATAAAATGATGGGGTTTGATGGCTCTGGGGCTGGTGACCCCGATCTGCTGCTCTGTCCCCCTGGGGGAGCGCGGTGCCGAGCTCTGGGGTGCAGCACAGGGCAGGCAGAGGAGGAGAGACCAGCCTGTGTTTGGAAATCCCAGGAAAAGGATGGACAAGAAGAGAGGATTGTGCATTCCTGTGCAATCACTGCAGCTTTTGTGGGAGGGGAAGTAAAGAGTGCTGAGTGTCTGAGGGAGCAGCCTGCAGCCCAGCCCTGCAGCCAGGTGATTTATGGAATATTTGCTTTTCCTGGCCAGCCAGCCAGCAGCTGCCTTTAAGCTGCCATCATTTCTGTGTCACTGGAGAGTCTATTATTGCTCCAATCTCTTGCTCATTTTCACTCTGCTCTTTCTGATAATCGAGGGCCAGGCAGGATTCATCACCCCCAGACTGTCACAGGGTCCCTGCAATGTCACCACTAGCAGGTGTCTTTGGCCTTGCAAATCCTTTCCCTGCACATGCCCAGGTGGCCCAAAATTGTATTAAGTCTGGTTACCTGGTTCCTGGATTTTTAGTGTTTTCTGTAGCATCCAGAACAGGACAATCCATCCCACCAGGGCTCCAGGGCTCTTCCCCAGGCCTGTGCAGAAGAGCTGAGGCCACTGCAAGCCTTGGGCAGCCAAACCAAACTGCTTCACTCCTCTGGGATAGAGCTCAGGGGGTTTATCTGGGGGCCCTCTGCAGCCAGATGTGTCTGCACACACAAAAACTGAGCCCAGGCTCGCTCTCTCCTGGCATTTCCTGGTCAGAAAGGGAGGATGAGCAGGGAAGGCAGTGCAGGAGCGACTCAGAGCAGCCTGAGTGTTCCTGTGCCCACAGCAATCCAGGCTGAGCCCAGAGCCAGGGATTTTAAACATGGAATGAGCTTCAGCCCCTGGAGGCTGAGGATGGTCCATGGGCAGTCACCAAGCCCTGGGCTCGGGCTACCAGCTCCTGCTCCAGATGAAGAAC
>NC_031784.1:1307937-1340394 GCF_001522545.3 Parus major | reverse complement strand
CGTGATTTATTCCTAGGGTGAGGGTTAAGGGATTAAAGGAGCAGGGAAGGGACAACCCAGGGTCCCACAGGACAGCTGGGGACCAGAAGCAGAGGCAGGAAAAGGCTCCAGAAATGAAGCCAGTTGTGGGTAACGGGATGAGAACACCCCAGCTGCAGCAGGGACGAGGGACAGAGCCAAGATTTCCCATCCTGTCACAACTCAGCCTCGTCAAGGGCAGGGATGTGCTGAGAGAGATGTGCTGCCCTTGGACATCCAGCTGGAAGGAGGAAGGAAAGGGGTCAGCAGTCCCCTGAGGAATGTGGATTTGGAAAATAATGTGAAAATTCTGAATAAGAGGACCTGAGAAATATTTGGTATCTGGGGAAAAAAAAAACAAACCAAAAAACTGAATCCACTCCCCAGAAGAAGAGGTTTTGAGCTTTGATAGCAATCAAATTCTAGTTCAGTGTAATGACAGCATTGCTTTTCAAAGCAAGGTCCCCTCTTCTCTCCCACTCCCACTTCTCTTTAACTTGATTAATCAATTTTTCCATTGTAGAGACTTGAGAGAGGCCTTTTTGCCATTTTAAATGCATTTACCTGGAAAGTCAGAATGCAGTTTGTAGTGTTCCAAAAGGGAAGGTGACGGGTGCCCTTCGCTGCCCAGCTCTGACCATTGCTGAGGAATGACCACTGGATTCTGTTTGGAAACACTCACTGTTCCATCCTGACTGAAATGTCAGCCGAGACTGAGTGAACAAACCCCTCATTGCTTTATCCCTGCCTTCCCAGCTCCCACAGCCCCAGGAGGGGAGTTCTAAAATTCGATTTTGCCTGCTCCGATTGCATTATTTGAGACAATGCCTTCACCAAGATATACATCAGGATGTCTGAGGTGAAACTTCTGTAAAACACACAAAAAAGGGAGGTTTTCTCCTGCACAACAGCTGCTCTCCTTTACCTGAGCCTCCAGGAATGGGGCCATTTTATAAATAGTTTTCAATTCAGCAATTAAGCGAGATGTCTTACCAGCAAGCAAATGTTGCAGCAGCCTGTGTGATTGCTTTAACAGAGTTCAAACACTCTTTATCCCACTGCTTTTATCCACCAGCCTGGAATTACCTCCCCATTCCTTAATGCTAAATGCAAATTTCATTTCTGCTTTGTCCCCTCTGAGATCAGATTTCTCCCCTTTGTCCCGGCTGTGGAAGGTTGTGACAGTGACTCCTGGTTAGGCACATTTTGGGATTTCACTGGCAAAGCTGGCCTGGGGAAAATGGTATTTCAGAGAGGAGGAAGCCCAGTAAATTGTGAAGTGCATTATTATGAGACAAGGAGCAGCTGAGGTAAATAATTAGTAATTATTAAATTACTAGTAATTAGTAAAATAATCGTATCTTGCCTTCTGCCAGGCCAAGGTGTGAATCAGAGCTAACTTGGCACACCACAGCCAAAAACAACTGTTCAAGCATGACTTAGACACCCATGGGGGACAAACAGATCACAGCCCATGCTGCTGGCTATTTTTTTATTCTCCTGGCTCTGCAGAAAAGGAAATATGATATTGCAGCTGACTGGAATTCCTGCTGGAATGCAATGGGTCAGAACAAGGGTGTCAGCTGAGCTGGTGTCCCCCAGCACTGGGAAAAATAAAAGGGAAAAATAGAAAGGGAAAAATAAAAGGGAAAAATAGAAAGGAAAAATGAAAGGGAAAAATGAAAGGGAAAAATAAAAAGGGAAAATAAAAGGGAAAATAAAAAGGAAAAATAGAAAGGAAAAATGAAAGGGAAAAATTAAAAGGGAAAAATAGAAAGGAAAAATAGAAAGGAAAAATGAAAGGGAAAAATGAAAGGGAAAAATAAAAGGGAAAATAAAAAGGAAAAATAAAAGGGAAAAATAAAAAGGGAAAATAGAAAGGAAAAATAAAAGGGAAAAATAAAAAGGAAAAATAGAAAGGAAAAACAAAAAGGAAAAATAAAAGGAAAAAATAAAAAATAAAATTCAAAGGGCTGCTGGAGCAAAGGCTGTGCTTGCAGCAGTGTGGAATCCCTGTCCCCAGGGAGCTGGGCAGGACACAGGGCCTGGCTTCCAGGGGCTCTGGGATGGCTCAGTGCCTCCCACCCATCTTTTTTTTAACCTAAAACACATCAGAGAGTTTAAGCTCATGCTCAGTGAGATTGGGGAAATAATTAATTGTGTCTCTTGGAGACCCCCCTGGCTGGGGTGGAAGGGAAGCTGCTTTTCCTCGTGAGCAGGAAGAGCAGCAGGGACAAGGAAGAGACCAGGAGTTCAATATTTTTATATTAATGCTAATATTTTTAAATGATCGTGCTGTAATTGCTCAGGAAACCATTACTTAAATGTAAATTCCATGAGCAAAGGAAAGACAGAATGGGCATTCAAGGCACACTTGGTTTGCACTGAATTAAAAAAAAAAGGAATTATCTTTTCAGTTGAACTGGTTTGCTAGTCTGCAAAAATGCTGTGGATTCCTGAAGCTGACATGCAATACTCTTCTGTGATTAGATTATTAGTTTAATGAATAAAAAAATCACCTCAATGTTTCTGATTTTGCTGCATAGATTAGGAAAGGAAGCAAGCTGGCAAAGGGTGACACATGAGCAGTTGGGTTTCAGTTCTGAGTCCATCAGAAGCACATTTTAGTAGGCAGCTGCAAAAACAGCCACTCCCTAAGAGTTAAAAAAAAAGTATTTTGAGTACCTAAAATGAGCAACCCCCCTGTTCTGGTGTGAAAGGACAATGCTGTGCTGGGGTAGGGTGCAGTGAGGAACGGCTGGAAGGGAACACTGTGTGTGACCATGGGAAAACAACAACCCCAGCACAGGAAAAAGGTTCCAGACCCCATTCCCAGGGAGTCAGAGACTGCAGCTCCCTGGGATCTCCTGGGGGAGAGGTGCACATGCACCTGCAGCATCCCCATGAACAGGAACGTGTTCCTGACCATGAAATCCTCTGGGGACTTTGCAAGGGCTGCTCAAAATCCAGATCCCTGCAGGGGTTTAAGATATCTCCTTTGGGCAGGTGAGGAGGCAGAGCTCTGGCCTCGCCCCTGTCCGTGGGTCATTCACTGAATGTGATTTCCACTGGGCTGGACTCTCACATTCCAGGGGCAGCAGGCACCTCCTGAGCCTCTGAAAATCAGCCTGAACCTCTGACTGTGCCTCAGGGACAGACATCACTTTCTTTTAAAGGAACACTTGTTTTAAAACTGGAATTTAGTGTCTTCCCTTTTACAAAAAGAACTAAAAGCAAAGGCTGCAGAGGTCTTGGTCCTTCTTAACTGGCAGGAACGCTGCCAGAGTGCAAAACTTTTAAACCCCAGGAAATAAAGAGACTAGACTTGTAACTATTTATAATTATTTAATTGGGACTCTTCAGTTAATGCTGCATTAACACTTTGCATAATCTAATCTCTGCCTTACAGAAGTGCTATTTTAAGCTCTAAAATTTCGTGGCTCAATTTTCAGGATAAAGAATTTTGATTGTAATGATAGAGCAGAGGCTGGTTGAGAAAAGTGGCATGAGACAAGAATGCAAAGCTGTGATTTCCCTCCCTGGCCACAAGCTTTTTCTCTTGCACTGTGCTCCACAGAATTAGGAACCTGCAATTAGATTAATCCCACAATTGATTCCAAAAGGTTCAATGATTAAAAACAACTGTACAGAACCAACATTTAGAAAAAGAATCAAACACTATTTATGCACCAGTAGCTTTGTTAAAAACAGGGAAAAAACCCACTCAAGCCAGAGGAGCAAGCCCAAGGTTTAATTTATATAAATTGCAGCCACCTGCTCCTTCCATTTCCAAAAGAAAGATTTTCCTGCATGCTCTAAATCAATTTCTCCAGCTAAAGGAATCTCTGGGAGTCTCACTCCTTTAATCTTCCATCTGAGGTTGCCAACCTTTCCCCTTAAGATAAGATTAGTAAATTAGGAAGTGATTACTTCAGTATGCAGTGCAACAATACATAACAAATGTGTGAAGGCAGGAATCTCACTGCTCTAAGAAAGTATTGATTGTTAATTTAGGGAACTGTATTAATGCAATAAAATCTGACCCAGAGCCTGGGGAGCTGCTGGGACCCCCAGCCTGCCAGGATCACTCAGCTGGCACTAAAACCTTTCCACAAGGTGTGACCCCAGTGATTGTCACCAGCACAAAATGTCATTTCAGAGCTACAGGAGTCACTGGAAATAATACAAGGAGCAGATCTGTGTTCCTGGCTCAGAAAACCACTGGAATGAGGCCTCGCTTTGCTGTGGCTTACAGGAATAGCTGGTTCTAAACCCACTCCCAAGGGACTCCCACCACCCAAAATGCTGCCCAAACAGCCTCACAAATGGGTTTTTCCTGCAGTGGGTCATCTATTGCCTCATGCAAGCAAGTTTGTCTTTGTTCTGGAGCTGTCTGCAGGTCACCAGAACATTTGGGAGTTCATTCTGGGCCAAGCTGGTGCCTTGTGTAGTGCACAAGGGAAACAAACACTGCTGATCTCTACAACGCCTTTACAAGCACTCCTAAAATATTTCCCTAAAAATATTTTAAATATTTTTATTTAAATCCCTCCTGTCAGGGAGGGATCACTTATAGCAGGATATATTTAGGAACTGAAGAATGCTGGACTAGGGCTGACAAATTTGGACATCTTTCTGTCACTTCCAGTCATAACTCAGGGTAACAGAAGAGCACGGGGGGAACAGGATTGGATTTACAAGCCATTGTTGTTTTATGGCAGTTGATATTCTCCACTGCTGCTGCTCATGAGTCAGATTTCTTTACTACTTGGATACTCTATTCCTTAAAAGTATGCAGAGAGGGACCCACTGCCAAGAGCTTTTCCAGTTTAAAGCAGGCTGGTGGTAGAACTGGCAGAGTGAACATGGATATTTCCTGCTGAGCTCTAATATGTGTCACCAGGATGGGGAAAATTCAAGAAAGGATGAAGGAAAACACATCTTTCTCTGAATCTGATGTGCATGTGCCATCCCTGCCTGCTCCAAGTACAGCCAAGAGCCCAGAAACCTTCACAGCCATCAAACAATAACCGTGGCAGGAACTCTCAGGTTCCCTTTGCCCGTCACACAATGGCACAAACCCACATCAGGGTGAAAAAGCAGAGCCCTGGGGCCTCAGTCAGCAGAAATACTGAAGAACTCCAGGTATCTTTTTCCCTTTTTGCCTGTAAAATTTTGCAGGTGGTAGATCGCGTGGGAGAGAGAGGCAGTGCCTCTAAACTTTCCTTTGCATTTTAATTAAGCCTGAATACTAAAAATTAAAAAGCTGTTTGCTAAGATTAGCATAATTTTTTTAAAAAAATGATCAAACCAAAAATCAAATTGAGTGACTTCTTGTCATGACTGTGAATGAGTAGGTGAGGTCACACCCCTCTGCTGCAGTGGAGTTCAGGGCTCATCCTGTGTGAGACCTCTGAAAACACTGGAAAATGCATTTTAGCATCTGCTTTAACTTCTGACTCGTGTATCCTTCAATATCCTCGTTCATATTGTGTATTTGTTGTTTGTAGCCAATGAATCTGGTTTATTAACTCATGTTAATGTGATTTATTTTGCTGTGCAGGCTCAGTTTGGGCTGCAGTCTAACAGGGATTAGATGTGGGAACCCTCCTGGTTCTGCCTAAGGAAGAACTGGGAGCAGGGGGAATTTCTGTGGCACACACTGGAATTAGGAGTGGCCTTGCCCATGGAGGTACCTTTAATCAAAACAAAGCCATTACCTTAAAGCTAAAAACATTTGGGTCTGGCAGAAAATGATCACCATCTAGAATTTTGAGCTGACACTTCCTCTGAATATTTTTACAAACAATTTTGTGACAACTTCTGCCTTTTTCAAACTTTTCTTCTTAAATTTTCACAAGGTTGTGATCAGACCTCAACAAGAATTTTAGTGAATTGCTTCTGATTTTTCAACCTGTCCTCTATATTTTTTTCCCCTCTCGTATAAAATCTTCAGCTGTTCCAGCTCCAACAAAACCAGGCAGAAATTTGGAGGGCTCTGCTGTAAATATGCAAGTTGAATTCCCTTAAGCACAAGCCAGTGTAACTTGGATACTGCTGTTCCACTCCAGTGATCATCTCATTTGCAGCCCAGGCCACGACTTGGGATGATTTTTTTTTAAAGAGCAAAATGACAAATAATTGCAGGTAATGCCATGCAACTTACCATGAAATCAATACAGCAAAATGAGGCAGGAATATTAAAAGCAAGAGTGTTTCCCTGTAGCACACAGCAGATATGTTTAAGGAATAAAAACATTTGACTGGATTATAAGACTTTTGGTTTTAAGGATGTTATGCCACAGCTCCAGCTCCATCAGGAGGCATTACATCCTCGTGCTCCATCCCTGTTCTCTCAGGGCTTTCATGCTGGGCTGCTGAATTGGAAAAGACTTGGCCATAATCTCTGATAACTATAAATACCAGCACAGTGCAGGAGCCAGGGCAGAAGGACACATGGTGAGGTAAAGAAAACCACACAGGGAATCATGCAGCATCTTCTATTGCAAATGAACATGTCCCATTTCTTTCAGGATTTCCTTTCCTTACCTTCATAATGACAAAGCCTCTGTTTGGTTTGCAGGGACTTTTGAACCTTCAGCACCCAAATATTAGAGCCAAAATATTTATCACTGAGGATACTGATGCTAGGACAGAACCTAATCTTTATGTCAGCCAACAGCAGAGAATAATGTCTGCAACCCCAAAAAACCCTTCCAGTGGAAAGGTCAGGGCTGGAATGTGAGCTGGCAGAGGACTGGTAAAAAATGCCCCAAACCCCTGTGCTAAAGCAGGAAAACCACTCTGAGGAGTTCCCAGTGCTGCTGGAGCTTTATTGCAGAGCTGGGCAGAGCTGCAGTGCTCCTACACCCACACAGAAACTCTGGATAGAATCACAAATAATCAGGGACAGAATTAAGTTTAATTAGATTAAATTAACTGGGAATCTCAGTTTTTGTGGACAGCAGGTGTTGGAGAAAAACAAATGGCTGTTTTTTAACCCATGCATTTTGCTTTTCATTTGTAGCACATGTTCTGCAGAGGAGCAGAGTGCAGAGAGGTTTGGGCAGCTCCTGGGTGTCTGCTTTATTCTGTTTATTTTCACAAACTTGAGGCAACTTCATGAGTTTGGGCCTGATGTCCCTGGCAGGGACAGCATCAGAGAAACCTGCAAGTGTCCATCAGTGTAAAACTGGCAGTTCCTAGATCCAGCATCAAATCTGCTTTTTATTGGAATCAGAAGGGGAAAAACAAAATCCAAGTCTGAACCTTCATATTTGAGAGTAAAGGTTTCTCTAAGAAAAGTCAATTATAAAAATATTATAAAATCCACACTTTCAACTTTGATTCCCCTTCCACACAAGGTCAAAACACAGAGGGAGAAAATATTGCAATCAGCCAATTCCAGTATTTCTTGGATTACTTAAGGATTTCTAAGGGTTTTAAGAGCAAAGAGAAGAGCTCTCTGTCCCCCCACAGCCCCCAGGACAGTTTTGGAGGCAGGGGTCAGGTCCCTGGGGAGAACTTGGTGTAGGGGAAGCTCCAGCAGGTGCCACATCCCTGTCCCCAGGCTGGGATCTCCCAATCCCTCAGGGAAGGAGGGAGGCTCAGGCAGAGAGGAAGAGGAGGAAGGTGAGAGGGAATGGCCACGATCCCACTGCAGATGTGGGATGTGAGCTCACCCCTGTTTTCAGGGGATGATGGATGGAGCACGAGCAGAGGAGACACGAGTGAACTTTAACAAACTCTGGAGCGAGCTGAGGGATGTGATTTGTGAGCTGTGCTCTCCCTGTGGGCCTCTCACATCTCTGTGTCATAAATATGCACAAAATGAGACAGAGAATTCTGTCGTGGCCTTAAAATCTCTGATCCTCCTCCCTGTTCATCTTGGCTGTCTGTGCGTGCGTCTCCCTCTTCCCTGGGTAATTTATGGGGGTGTTCTCGTTAGGAGCTGAGCTGCAGGAGGGGAGCTGAGAGCTCCTGGGCACTGAACTGGCACTATAAAAACTATGGTCCTATAAAAATATGAACTAAGCAATAAAAATTCAGCTTTCCTACATGAGAAAACTACTTTATATTGCAACGGTGCAGAGCTGGGACAGACACCCTGCAGTGGGGTCAGCACCTCTCACACCCTGATCAGGCTCAGGGAATGATGCTCTGCAAATAAAGGAACAAGAAACTGTTCTGCACTGCCTTGATTGCTTGAAAATAGGCTTAAAACATCCAAAAAGAGTCTGTCCCTGTGTGCTCATTCCAACCTAAGTCAGCACAGAGCCTCATTGACTTCTTCCACTTGTAAATTTAGAGCCTGTAGTCACTTAAAACCCAAATCAAACAAATACTGATCTATTGCTGTTCAGCAGAGCCAGAGTGAAGAACTCTCTAAATGAAAAAAAGGCTCTGAAGTTGTCAAATGAAAACAGAAATTGCACCATAAAAACTTTTTATTTTTTTCCCCCAGAACGAAATAATCAGGAAAATATTATCTTGCTTGAAATATAATTGTCATTTTTAATCCAGCTATGTGAGAGTACGTGATCTATTCAGATGGAGGGCCATTTTGTCAACAGATTGTAAACTGATTTAAAAAAAAAAAACAGAAAGAAACCCTTTGATTTTAAACTGTAGATAAAAGTTAAACCCACAAAGCAGCTGAGAGGGAGCAGAACAATCAATCATTCCCCGACTTCCAAACGCAGCTAATTGCCTCCAGCACCATCTTAGCACCATGGAACAAATCAGAAATCAAAAGCTATTTAATGTCAACACATCGGAGCTATAGCAGAGCTTTTCACCAAATTATTAGAAAGTGAGGTTCTTGAATTCAGCAATGGAACTTGCATCAGATTCCAGCCTTGGCAAAGCACCAGGACAGCAAATTCCAGCCTGGGTTCCTCTGAGAACATTTCAGTTCTGAGTCCTCAGAGACCTGGGTCACCCTCAGGGGCATTTAAATAAAGGGATTCTGTCACAGCTGTGCTTTCTGTCCCTGCACATTTCCAGGTATCCAGGGGATGGGCAGGCCAAAGGCTTCAGCTGCAGCCCAATGAATTCTCAGTTGCTTTCTGCTCTTTCCCTTCCATTTCACAGCCATTTCTGCACTTGGCATTGATGATTACTCAGGGAATAAAACCCCAGAGGTGTAAATCTCGTGTGTAAAGCAGTTATAATCTGCTTTCCCGTGGTTCTCACTCCATTTCCAGCACCATGGTGCTGATACCTGCAGGGAGCCAGAACATTTCATCCAGGGCATCCCAAAGGTGCTCTGCTGCCTGTCCCCTCTCCAAAACACACCTCAGTGACATCAAAAGCCAGGCAACAAGCAGAGTGAGACAGCAAAACCTCCTGTAACAGCACTGAAATATGGGCCAGAAGAGAAAACAGATTAGCTTCAAGTTTAGGAGAAGTTAGCAAGCAAGGGTGAAAAATGGGGTCATGCCCAACAAAATTCAACTGAAAATCCTCATTCCATGAAACTCTTTCAGTGTCCTCCTAACCTTTCTGTCCTGGAGCACCTTCAGTATCATCCTCTCTGCTCCAGGCCCATGGCACAGCCCAAAACAGGCAGCACAAACACAGAAATTGGAGCTTTTCTCCTCAGGCCTTTCACTGAAGCTTCTGTGAATGTTTAGAATGTGCCTGACCCCTGGAAGGTCAAAGATGGGAAATCTTTGTCACAGGCTTCCCTCAACACCTTCAGCTGTGTGGGTGCTCCTAAGATAATTAATTAATCAGCATCAGCAATTCATCCCAGTTAATATCTTTTCAGGATGGAGGCCCTCCACACATTTTCTGGACACAAAAAAGCAGAATTTTTTGTCTTTGTGTGTGTGTGTGTGTGTGTGTGCACCACACCAGCTTTTGCACATCTTGGCAGCTTGAGCAGACTGATATTATTGCAGCAATTTTTTAAGTTTTGCACTTCAAATTCTACTTCAAATTCTTTTTTGCTTAAAAAGAAAAATAAAAAAGCGTAAGGATCGTCTGTCATTAATTTTTTCACATTTTTTTTTCCAAAATGTGATGGCTCTTGAGCACTCCACTTTTGTTGTTGTATCCCAAGCCTGACTGATGTTTCTGCCAGGCCTGGGGGGATGGACACGACTGTTCCCAGGCTCAGCACTCACCTACCAACGGTGTCAGCTCAAACACAGAGAAGACAAGATCATAAAAATTGAATTTAACACAACAAAACCACTCCAAACTTGCTTCACCATCCCCTGAGATCAACGAGCATCTTTTGATTGGGTTCAGCAGGTTTCAGGCCATGCCCATGGAGCCTCCTGGATGGGTGCCCAGTGTCTCCAGCACATCAGGATGGGACAGAAAAGCCCTGTCACCCTGAAACTAAAAACCTGATATTGTTTGGAACATTGTTTGTTTTCTCTGTTACTTTCCTTTTAATTGTTTAAGATACTGTTTGTTTTCTCTGTTACTTTCCTTTTAATTGTTTAAGATACTGTTTGTTTTCTCTCTTCATTTTTCTTTTTCTTTTTTCTTTTTCAAAGACAAAGAGGGTGAGATGTCACCCTGAGAATCAAGCCTTCTGATATTGTTTTTCATAGTTTCTAGACACTTTCCCAGGAAAGTAAATATAAACATAGATGTTTATCCATTCCATTAAAGAAATGTCTTTGGATGGACCTTTCTTATCACCAGTGTGGTTGGGAAGGTAACCTGACTATCCCTGGTCGTTTTTGAGAATCTATAAATACTGAAATGACAGAATAAAGTTCTTTCTTCTTCCTCTATCCCACACTGAGCAGTGTCTGTGAATCATTTTGTGTCCAACAGTAACAAAGCCCTTTGGTTTTTCTGGTGCAGGTTAGTCAGCTGCTGCTGACTTTTTATCCTTTTATTTTTCCACCTCTCGTGCCCCTTTGGTGCCTGGAGACTCCCCCTGCCCTGAGAACTCATCCAATGGGATAATAAAGGATTTTGATTATATTGTTATATCCCAGGGTCTGTCCCAGCTCCCCCCTTTCCCCCACACCGATGCTGTGCTCATTCTGCATTAACAGAAGTGCCATCACTCATCTCTGCCACTAATGCAGCAAATGAAGAGTGCATCTGAGAGGAAACAAACACCTCCAGCAGTGTTTAAAGTGCCACTCGTATTGATGCTGCAAGAACAGATCAGCTACACTCATCTGAGATGAGCTAGGTCAAACACCTTGGGCTCAGAGCTCTGCAAACCCATGAAATATGAATGTGTTTGCCTTGCAGAGGATATTCAAACAGCTAAATTAGGGTTCACTTCACCTCCAGCACCTTCAAGTGTTTGGTGGAATTCCCCTGACGTGCATCCCGATGTGCTGAGGTAAATAGATTCATAAACACAGGATTGTTTGTAGAATAAAGGGAAAAGGAGGTTTTTCACATCCCCTGTTTGCTGTTTGTACATCTTTTACTTCAGCTGGAACAGGAGCTGACCACAGACACAGGGGTTACACCAAGAAGTCAAATTATCCTGGTGATAACCTCGACACAGACCAAGCTCCAGATGCTTTTGGGGTTTTACTCTCAGACTCTTTGAGTCAGTGGGAAAGCCTGACCTCAGTGGGTTTCTGTCTCAAAACCCTCCAGAGAGACCATTCCCTGGAAGCAAACCTAGCAGATTTAACACAAACAGCCCTCTGGAACTGAACTTAATTATTGCTTTGACAAGCCTGTGCTTCTTCTGTTTCATCACAGACTTAGTGAGAAATTCTGTGCTGTTTCCTTTCTCCTGCAAATATTTAAACACATGTGCTATTTCATTATTACTTTCCTCTATCCCTCTATTTCTTTTCACTTTTCCCTGCACAAGATATATGCCCCAAAGGGATCAAAACAGAACAAGGGTAAATGATAGCTTATTAAAAGAGGAATGGGAAATATTCCTCTGATTACTTCTCTGCTTCTCTGTCCACGGTTATACCCTGCCTTCATGGCTCTTAATGACCAATTTTACCATGAACTGCAAAGCACTTGTATGACATTGTTGACCTAATTTTGATCAATGCTGAGCTGCAGAGGCTCCCAGCCTTACAAGAGAAAAGCCTTTTCCAGTCGATATGGGCTGGGTGTAATGGGTTGAACGTGGGCCAGCCTAAATGGGAATTCTGTCTGCAGGCAAAGCACTGCACTGGAGACTGAATGGACTGGAAGGAACAGAGGGAAGTGAAGCATAATTAAAAATGCAGAAGCTATTTTTAAACCTATTGAAATGAAGACAATTAAATGGAAGAGAACCAGGAGAGATTAAGTCATGTTAGAGCTGGACAAGAGGAGCTGGGGATGAAGGGGATGGACCCAGCTGCCATGTGTTGGGATTTGGGGGAATGTCAGGAGCTTGCAGCATCACAGACTGGTGTAATCCAAGGAGAGATGGGGTTAGTGAAGATGGTGGCAGCTGCAGATGGACCACACGGCCATGAGAGCTGCAGAAAGAAGAGTTGAGGAATAAAGCATGAATTCCTAGGGAAAAAAACCCAAAAAAATCACTAGCTGGAGCTGCATTCTGCAGATCTTTGGGTGACTCTGGTGATGTGCTGGGTGCCCTAGTGCTGAGGCAGTGCTGTGGTGTGCACTGGGCAGCACTAAAGCAGCACAAGGGTTGTTACCAGCCCCTTGTCACTGATGTGGCACTGCCTGAGCTTTCAGATGGCAGCAGCACAGGATGAAGCCAGTTGGGACAGTCCAGATGGGTCTGTCAGGCACAGAAAGTGGCTGCTGGTCTGGGAAATGTATCCTGACGTGAATGGGCAGTTTGTTCATCAGCTCAGGGCAGTGCTCACAGCGCTGGGTAAATGCTCAGCTCAGCTGAGCACTTCCAGCAGCTGGAAACCAACCTGGCTGCTCCTGGGCTTTGCCCTAATCTCTGAGAAGACACAACCTGACTGAAGAAGTTCTTTGGATCTCAAGCCAGTCCTGCAGGCAGCTCCCAAGCTCGATAAGTGCAGGAGTGAGGCTCCCAGCACACAGAACAGGCAAGCTGGGAGGTTGGGTGTGCTCGGGAAGGCTGAAGCATCACTCCTGCTCTGTGCCACAATTGTTCCCTGTGACTCAGTCTTTTTGTGCTTTCTGAATTACTTTTTTCCTTTTTTTCCATCCATAATTTGATTGTTATTGGTTAAGTCAGTGAGTACAACTTGCAAAGGCGAAGAATTACAGGCTAAAGAACTTCAGTGTTTTGTTTTCTGGAGCTCTCAGTTTGTGATGCTCATGGAACTAAATACAGAAAATTAGGAACTGCAATTTAGTTATTTTTTACTCAAATGGGATCTTCATCAATTAAACCTCTTATGGATATTTGGATGAACGATGAAGTTTGCAGAGTTTAGTCCAGATCATGAAAATAGATAAAGGAAGAAAACCTATAAAATCAACTGTCCTAGGGAGGATAAGTAAAAATAGCAAGCACTTAAATTTTCTTTTAATAAACTATTTAGCAATATTTATTTAATGATTGCCCAATTCAGCTGCTGTAACACTCTTTAATAACTCATAAAGCATATTTTACAGCAGCCATGAGATTTAATGTCATCAGTGGAAGGAAAATCTATCTTGACATGAAGCCTCTGAAAGCAACGGGAAAAAATGAAGCTGAGTTTTCCGAATGGGAAAAATATTTTTTTTTTAATTGAAGCAAATGCTTTCTATCACCTTCTTTGTCTGTGTACTGTAGCCAGGCAGCTATTATATGCAATTTGAGTCTGTCAGCTGAAGGGTGTGATGCATATTAGAGTGGGTAAAAGTAGTTGTGAGCAAGTTAAATTTAGCCCTTATTACCTGCATTATGTTAATGCCTCTGGGTGCTAACAGATTGAAAGCCGTGGTGATAGACACTGTACAAGCACAGAGCAAGACAGGAGTCATTCAGGGCATGGGCTGAATCAAAATAGACAAGACAGAAAAAGGGTAGGAGGCTTGGAGATGAAAGCAGAGGAAAATAAAGAACAGCAGAGCCAAGGGAAAAAGAGCTTAGGATTTTTTTTATTTTTTTTTTTGGCAAAAATATATTTCATCTATAAGTGAACATTTGTCAAAGCCATAAAATGTTTTCAGGAGTGATATTGTTCCCTGGGCATGTGAAAGAGAGCAGCTAGTGCAGACCCAGGTTGAAATCTTTTCTTCGAGGATTAAAAGATTTGGATCTTTGGTCTCCTCGAGAGTGACCCCATGACCAGGCTGCTGTGGTTCCTCCAGAGATGTTTCCATGAAGACCAAAGAGTGAGGTTTTTCCAGATGTCCCAGGGTTTCATGGCATGGGAAAAGGCTTTTCGAGCCATCTCTCACCAGGAACACCAAGATGTTCCCCGAGGGGCTGCCCTCCCCAGGAGCCCTGTGCTGTCCCCAGTCTGTGCAGGACGACACTTTGTCTTTTCCTCTTGTTCTCATCCTTCCCAGCCAGCAGAACAACTGCTCCCTTTGCAGCTCCGCTTCTGTTCTGGCCTGATTAAGCAAATAGCTGCAGATCTGTGAACTTCTCCAAGTGCATGCTCTGTTTTTGTGCAGAGCTGGAACCACAGGTGAAACAGCCCCGTGACAGCTCTGGCCTGAGTTTAACCCAACGGGCCAGGAACAATTTGTAGGAGGGTTTTACACACAGCACCTCCAACCAAACCAAAATTACCTGGTAGTTTACCCAGATCTATGAACAGCTGAGCTGTGAAGGGCTCCAATGATAACCTGAAGCTGTGATAAGGGAGGGAGGGAAGAGAAAACTGCTACAGATCTATTGATGATGGTCACACACTGTTTTATTTAACAGCCAGATTCTGGCACAGAATGATTTAACACAACATGTATGTGTGGATATCAGATTGACAGACAAACTCTACCATATTGTGGCTTTATTTCTTTGGCTCTTCCAAATTTCCACTTTAATGGCCTTTCAGGTGACTGCTGCATGGTGACAGGCAACAAGAGCATCCCCATGTTTGAGAAGTGGAATGGCTGTCATCACACAATTGTTTGAGGCTCCTCTCCAGCCTTGCATTGCAAGGATGTTAAAAAAACGCTCCCTCAGGAGCAGCCTCCTTCCTTAGCGCAGCAGCAAACAAAGTGCTGTCATTTTGGTGAGTTTTGTTTTGAAGCTTCTACAAGAGCTGATGGCACGCCTGAAGGAAGGCAAATATCTCTGAACTGTCTGTGCTTCCCCAGAACTCCTACATTTCAGAGGAAGAAAAATTGAAACTCCTTTCCCCGTCCCCTTTGCAATTGTGTTTGTGCTCCCTGGCTGCCTGCGAGGCTGTCTGATGTCACCACGGGGTAACTGATAAAAACGGATGCATCAGGAACATTTTCCTCTGGCAACTTAATTTTAAGGGTGTTTGCAACTTTACTGAGCTTCCAATGGCAGGGAAAGCCAGATGGGTACAAGGCTGGGATCTGTGCCTTGGATCCATCAATAGGAATGCACTTCCCACAGTGCTGGAGTACAAGCATGGATTGAAAAGTGATATCACTTAAGTATTAACGCTCCAGCTTTGATATTTTGTCACTTTTCTCCACCTTGTCCAATGCTGTTGAAAGGCATCCATAGAAAATCAGCTTCACTGGACTTAGAGCACCCAGCCCTGTCCCTCCCTGGGACAAAGCTGCACCTTGCATGTCACAGCCCCTTGCTGCCGTCCTGCCACGGCACAGAAACGTGGCAGCGAGACAAGCCCACTGCAGCCTGGCCCCAGGAGCACAGCGAGGTGTCAAACCAGGGAGGATTTTTAATGAGCTCCTTTTCTCTCTGGCTGTCAGGCAGATGGAGGGTTCTGTGCTTTTCTGAACGTGGAGCTGCCCTCACTGCTGAGGTTGTCCCAGCCCTGAGGAACACAAACTGTCCTCACCCACCCAGCTCCCTCCTGCTGCCAGCCTGGACACCTGGGGACAGCACAGGACAATGAGGGCAAGACACAATTCCAGTGTCCTGCCCACTATGTGCAGGAAATCATCTCCCTGTAATTAATTATCAATAACAAAGAAATAAGTCCTAGTCTGGCCAGTACCTTGCCTTCATTGTCAATTCACCTTCCTAAGTAGTTAATTTTCCTGAATTTTTAAGAACTGAATTAATAAAGGTAAAGGGGTCTAATGAATTGGGTGGATTGGTCCCATGGACACTGAAACAAAAACAATCCTGAAGAGCAAAGCATCTGAAACTGTCTCAGTTTGGAGCTGAATTTGTGCCAGCAACAAACAAGTTACACAGCCAAGGTGAGTACCAAGAACATTGCTTGGCAATTTTCTCTAGCAGGTTATATGGCTACTACTCATACAGAGACTCCATTTAATTTATTTGTCCTCACAACATATTACACTGGGGAGAGTGAAGAAATATTTCCCCATTCATTAGTCAGAGAGGAACTGAGAGACCAGAGCAACACAGAAAATATGCAGCCACTTATTTCCCATTGAAATGGCATTAAGGGCCAACAAGAACAAGTTACACGCTCGTGTAATTTATTTACCCATATTGCTGTTACCAATAAGACTCAACAAAAACACACCAGGCAAACAAACATAATCTAAACATCTTCTGCAGCAGGAGAGCTCAGCAAAAATAAATCAGAGTAGGTACCAAACACCCTCTTTCATTTGGCCTGTCCCTGACCCTCCATGTTTCTTAGTGACTGATTAATATTTATGCAAACCACCACTTCAATTAGAAACCTAGTGGGATTAATTGGATGGAAAAGTACTTGCAAGGCAACACATAAAAGGAAAAAAAAATAATCAAAGAGAGCTTTTCTCTGTTTTGTCTACTGGCACCAAAGTAAGGCAGGCAGTTATGGGTTGGGTTCAGGGCTGAACCCCTCAAGTGTTTGGAGCTAGAAACCTTTGGGAGGGATTGCAGCCCTGGAGAGGCAGCAGGGGTGCACAGGGGATCCAGGCTGGATTGAGGCTGAATTCTGGCTCACGTGCTCATTCAAGCAGCCAGGTTTACAATGAAATGTCCCAGGATCACAGCCAGCACTCAGAGAAATCTCTGCTGCCATCGTTTCACCCCTCGAGCCCAGGCTGTGTGAGGCTGTGGGAAGCGCAGGGTGCAGCGACCCAGGCTCGCAGACCCTCAGGAGTGGGAGCCTTGTGGCCACTCTGGCTTGGCTGTGGTGCCTTCTGGGGCTACCTGAAAACAGAGGGCTGACAAAATCTAGGGAATAAAAAGCAGTTCTATTTATATTTATTGAAGGGCCTTCAGGTACGTCTCGGGCAGACCAAACCCTCTCAGGGGCTGCACCCAGAAATGGACCACGGGTCATGGGTTTCACACTTTTATGTGAAAAAAGGGGTGCATTTGCACATTGGGGGTTAATCTGCCAATTACAGCTTCAGCTAATGAAGGAATTTACCCCCAGTTTGCTGCCCCCAGCTCCCTTTTGTTTCCATCTCTCAGGCCTGAGACACTGAGGTGTCCCTGACTGCCAGGCCTGGAGAGGAATTGCTGTGTCTGACCCAAATGGGAGAACAGCAGCTCACAGTGTGTGTGGAGTTTGGAGTTACACACTAAAGCACTGCAGGATTACAAATATATCAATAAAATAAAAGCTAAAATCCTGAGGCAGCCATCAGCCAGGCACTGTGTGCACAGGCCCAGCCAGGCCCTTCACACCCCAGCTCTGCCTCCTTGCCACCAAACTTCCATAGGACATGACACAGAGATTGCAGTTAACATTTTGTGTGTCTGTGTGTTCAGCTGGCTGGCTCATGTTTGAAAGAACATCAAAGGGAAAAAGAGAGAGCTTCAGGTGACTTCAGGATGGATTGAAGCCCTTGCTGCAGACTGCATGCCATGGAATTCCTTCTGCTTCCTGACTACATTGCAGTGGGCTCCTGGAACACATCTACAGATCACAAACCTTCCCAGTAGCAGCAAACTCAACATCACAGACAGGAGACTTCACTGCTTTTCCAAAAGCAATCATTCACTCTCTCCCAGCTTTGCCTGCTAGTGCTGTTCTCACCCAGAAGGCAGGACCCCACTGCAGGCAGACCCAGGGCAGGATTTTTACCCACACCACCAAGTGTTGCACAGGGAAAGAAAAAAAAAAAAGGAAGAAATTGCTGTGGGTTTTAGTTTTAGTCTCTATTTAGACAATGGTTTAACAGCATTTCAATTGCAAGACAGTTGTGAAGAAACTACTTCCATAACATACAGACTCACTAGCAGTTGGTCTTACCTAGAAAGAAAATTCTCTCCAGGCTCATACCCATGAAAATAAAGATGCAGTAAGATACTAGATTTCTGCAATTCAAGATAATGTTGTAAACAGATATTCCCATTTTCTTTGCGAGTTTTTCATTTCTATCTCCAGCCATGTATCACCTAAGCTAAAAACTGAGCCATGCACTATAATATTTACTACTGAGCCCTGGAATATTTACTGCTGAGCCCTGAGCTGCTCTCGTTTACATCCAGGAGGCCTCAAGTCACAGCCAATGCCAGAAGCTGTGGGATGAATATACAGAGTCATCAGTTTCAGGACAAGCAGAGCCAAGAATTAATACATATTGTTAATCATTATGGCTCATCCTATCGGGGTGGCCAAAGCCAAGCCCCAGCCTGGCTGTAATGCCACACCAAGGTGACAGCCCATGTGCTCTGGCGTGCAGTGCAAGAAAGGATGCTGGAGTGAGTGAAGTAGGATCAAATATGGATCAGAACAGGAGGTTTTGTACTGTTTTGGATGGATGTTTTCCATCCAAGCTCCCTTTATGTCCATCATACATTAATGTGTATGGTCATTTCCCCATCATACTTCAAATAGCTGCCTACACCTCTCCTCTGCTGTTTGGGCACAGGATTTTACCTGCCCAGAGAAATGTCCTCTGAACTTGCTTTGTCTCACATTCTCTAAATTGTGTCTGTCAGACACAGTGAACCTGGATCCTTCATCACTTTTCCTACAAGTTTCATCCTTTTATCTCAGAGAAACTTTCTGACCACCTGCACCTGAGTGAGAAGTAGGCCCTAAACCTCTTCTACCTCCATGAACTTCTCAGTCAGATTCACAGATGAAAATATAAAAATCAGAGATTTCTCGACAGAAATCAAGTTCCTTTCTTCCTCTGGTTGTTAAAACAATGGGCCAGTTGCTTGAGAATAGATACATCTCCTTTTTCTTGCAAATGGATCATGTTTTTCCTCAAATCCTGGCTTCAAATACCACCACAGTGAAACGTTGCAAAAATGTGAATAAATCAGGCCTTCTAAACAAAAGAAAGTATGAAACTTATAAATGGAAAACTCAGCTTCACTCTGCTATCCTTAAAAACGGTTATTGTGGGTGACAGAAATAACTGTTTGTCAAAGGGAAAAAAAAATAAAAATACGGGGCCTTTTTTATTTCAGCCTAAATTATTCAGCTGATGTTTATTACCTCTGCAAAGCAGAATAAAGAGCCGTGCCCCAGCTCAAGTAATTTTGCTGCTGCACCTCCAGGAGCAGGGGTGTGAAATGCCTCCCTCAAGACCGCTCTCAGCATTTCAGATTCTCGGAGAAAGAACCACTTGCATGGTGGATTTGAAGAGCTTGATGAGGCTCTGGCGTTCGCTGCTTTTTCACTCTTGGCAGGCGGCGAGGAGCTGTCGGCGCCAGCTTGGGGCTTGATTTGCTGCTGGTTTCAAACGCTGCTTCGCTCCCGCCGCCGTTCCGAGGTGTTTTCTGCTTTGATGGACAAGATGTTGGGTACGTGCTTCCTTCTCCCAGCAGAATTCACAGATCCCTCCTTGGCAGATCGAGCGGGAAGTGGCTCCTCGTGCACTCTGCGTGCGCTAATTCTGGCAACCTTCGCGCTCGGCAGAAGGAATGTGGGATGCCTTTGGCTCAATGCCCTCCCCGAGCCCTAAAAAAAGGCACCTTGTCAGTGGTTAGCGGTGCTGGCAGGATGGGAATTTGCCTCTTGGCTTCCACTGGGATGGCTGCAGTTGGAGTGGGCCCAGGCTGGTTTGTGGAGGGGTTTTCTACCTGAATCTTGCTCTGCATGAGCTGCAGCAGCTCCAAGGAGGTCAGGGAAAATCCTGTTTCCTGCACAATCCAGGATCCCCCTGGGCTGGCTCTTTGTGTTTCTCCTCCTCCATCGCCCTTCCTCCTGCTCCTTTCCCATTTCAGGACACGAGGTGAAGCTCCCACGCTGTCACACAGCTTCTCCCAGGAGCTGGGGCCAGCAGCTTCCCTGAGGTGCAGAACTTCCCTTCCCACCTCCACGCTGCTCTCTGCTTGGACAGCAGATGGAACAGCTCAGTGTGGGGAAGCACAGCTCTGCCAGAGCCTCAAATCCCCCACAGACAGACAGACAAAGCCTGAAATCCCCCACAGACAGAAATCCCACACAGACAACTCTGTTTTCTCCTTGGCTGCCCACCCCAAGGAGCTGAGCTTGCCCTCCTGGCTTTGCCCTCGTTGGGAGGGTGTGGGTGTCACTCCCCGAGCTGCCCTGGGCCCATCCTGGTGCTGTCACCTCGCTGGTGATGCCAGCAGGGTCACAGCACCCTCCTGGCTGCCACCACCACACACAGGGGGAGAACAAAGAGATGCTGAGCACAACATGGGGATGTGATGGCCCAAAAGCTCAGCTCTGCTGGTTACCCTCCAAAGCTCCCTCACACACGTGTAAAAACACCTATTTGGGGATTGATGGTTTAGGTTTGGGGTGGAACAGTCACCTAGAGTGCTGACACGCTGATAAAAATCAGGATTTTACATCCCAAGTGTGCGTTACAGTAAGAGATCCACAGGGCAGAGCTCATCTGGGAAAATCTTAATCTAAGCTGATCTAAACTCAGAAGTTCCAAACCTGCTGTTGGCAGAAGAGCTCGTTTTGGAGGGGAGTGCTGAGTGTCTGTCAGCCATCCCTGTTCCTGGAAAACCTCAGCCCAGATGGATTTCATGTGCATCCCCAGGCCAGCCATGGTTTGCCACTGCTGCAGAGCACAGCAAAGAGCCGCAGATCATCCCTGCAGAGCCCTCAGGGGGGATTCATTGCTCAGCCCTGATGGACTTCGGAGGGGACAGGGGTGGCCAGGCACGTTCTGAGCAAGACCTGTGGTGTTAATGTCCCAAACACCATTTCTGTGGCTGCTGCCCTCCTCCACCATGCCCTGGCTGTAAATTTGAATAAATTATGGAGGCTGACCTGACAAGGGAGCATTAATGGGGCCATTACCACCTGAGAAGTGCATTAATGGGTCATTAATGCCTACCCTGCCGTGTTCTGCTGCTAGGGCTCACCAGATATTTCATATTTTTTAAAAGTTTGTTATTTTTTAATGATTTATTTTTAAGCAACCAAGATTTTTTTTATTTCCCTTTTCCTCCCTTCTTCTGAATAAATCTTTAGGTTGTAGGGGAATACTAATCCACGAAAAGAGAATGAATTATTCTGTTTTTCTGTGGACACCTTCCCAGCTGATGCTCATCCACACCCTGCAGGAGGAACGTGCCAGTGCTGTGACCTCCTCTCTTCCCACAGGAATGGGACAGAGTTTCACAGCTGAGATATGAATGTCCTTCATGAAGGAGACTGACCCAAAGAAAGGCTGAAATCAGTCTAGGGCTGTCCCAGTTATCACATGGGAGAACTGAACATTCCTGGCCCTTCACACAAGTACCCCTGGACATCAAAAAATTGCTCAAGAATTTGTATTGGGATTTGTATTGTATTTGTATTTGTATTGGGATTTTTGTGGGGCAAACTGGATGCAAACTCCTTCCCAGTCCTGCACTCAGTGAAAATGTTGCTTTTCAGACATGAGGCACTACTGGGTTTTTCAGTGCTTAAACCTACAAGAGGAATTGAGAACTGACAAAAAGTTATTATTGCAATATCACAGATGACATCATTTTCCTCTTCTCTCTTGTCTGTACAAGTTTGGGAATGAAAAAAAGACCAGGGGTTTAATACCACGGGAGAATTTGCTGTTCTATCAGAAATATGTCTTTTGCCAAATGAATGCAGATGTTCATGCCAGGACAGGAGCACTTTGTAATTGGAATATAGCTGAAAATAGAAAAAAAAAGAGGAAGTTCATTTCTGCCATGCCTTAAATTGCCTGTAATCCTTGAAACAAAATCAATTGTATTCAACTACACTGAAGTTTTCTGCTGGATTACTTCTCAGTCTGCCAACAATAGCTGGGAGTTTCTACAAAGGGAGCAATGCTTTTCTTGAGATAATTAGTCCACTTGGATGTGCACCGAGAGTTTTTAGAAGAGGAGAATACCTGTCTGGGTTTTATGCATTCATTGAGCCTAAGAACAAAGAGCAGTAAAAGACACCAGAAACTTTCAGAGTGCGTTTGACACTGGGATCTGCTCGGCAAAAGAAGTCTGCTGAGACTGGAATGCTATCCTCTTTGGAATTCCCTCTTTATGATCCCTTTTGAGCCTTATTTCTCAGAAATAGATGGAAATGCAGTAAATCACAGGTAAAGCCCGTGAAAGTTGGATTTTTTGGCTGCTGGGAACAATGCCACGGGCCTTGGTGGCTGCTGCAAAACCCCCGTGTGTATGGAAGCAGCTTACTGAAGCATCAGGTCATAAAGAAAAGCAAGGACAGAAGAGTGATGAAACTTGAATTCCAACAAGTTCCAATTTCATCTGTTGTTCACAGCAGTTTGAGGCATAGGAAGCAACTCCTGTGTGCCAGTGCTAATGAGCTGAGCACAACGTGGGGTCAGAGATCACCTGGAGCACTTACAACACGAAACAACAGCTCAGGCTCTCGCTCTCTAAGAATTTCTGTGACTTCTGGCAGAAGGAGCCAGACTCTGATGGAAATTGAAGCAAGGTCTTCCTAAGATCCTATCTAAATTTAATAACCCCGATGAAGCTGCTCCTGTGTCCCGCTCCCTCTGCGAGGCGTTCTTATTGAGCTTGGAGCGAAGCGCTGTTTATTATTTTCCCAATTTTCAGCCACAACACGGTCTATTCCAACACAGCAGCCTCCCAATGAGTCTGGGCTGCAGAATATGTGGCTGTCTTTAAAAATAAAAAGCTCTGGTAATACGGGGAGAGGAGCAAGCCACAGGCTGTGCATTTCCAAGGGGGAATGGTGATTGAACTGACCAAGGAGCAGCTTTTAGGCTGAGCTGCAGGAAATGGATGTGGCAATAATCCCATGTTACCTATTGAATGGTAATTTCAGAGACATTCTTTGCTGGGTGTTTGAAAGGACAAAATTTGAATTCTAATTTCCAGAGAAGGCAAAGGCATTTATAACAATTGCCTTTGTGCAATAGCTGGAGCCGGACTCAGTGCAGAGGCACAGGACAATGCATCTCGTAAGGAGTCAAAGATAAATGGAATAATCTGAGATCTACAACTCTAATTATGTACATCTCTCTATCCTAAAGGGGTTTATTTGGCTATAGTTGCTTTTAGAGCCATTAACAAAATGTTGCATTATATCTCTGTTAGTGTGGGGGCATGTGCAAAGGCTGCATTTATGCCTAAAGCCTATTTTTACACCGAATGAGCCCTAAAATGGGATTCAAATTCAGTTTGTTTCCATTATAGTGCTGTGATCATTACAAGTTATTATTTTTTTAAAAAAACCAATAATCACATTTCTGCATTAAAAGGGTGTGTGAGAAAGGAATAGAATCCATATTAAAAATGCGACTTAGGAAATATTTCCAAAGGAGCAAGCAAAGAATAAATCTGCTACAAAGGCATTATCCCCTTAGCAACACAAATCTCAGCTTAAGCTTTCTCTTCAAGTTCTGTGGGCTACAAACCCGAGATTGCCTCTGCTTCCACACTGAGACTGGGGCTCTGCCTTCCCCATCCTGGTGCAGGATTTGGAATGTGGAATTTGCAGAGATTGGCTGGAAAGACGGGAAATCCGAGTCCAGTGAGAGACAGAGAACATCAGAGCAGGAGGACCCACACCCCAGACACGCTGCTGAGCCAGCTGCTGTCAGGAATGATTGGAAATATCATCCCTGCTCTGAAGCTGGAGTAGCCAAGCATGGCCAGAGGCGCTCAGAGAGCTGCCAGGAACTGTGCAGAGTCTGCAAAGGGTAAAGCCATGTCCTCCTTCTGCAGCAGAGGTCACAAAGGCACAGAATCAGCTCCAAAGTGCTGCCCCACCCAGGCTCCTGTGGCTGCATCAGAGTGCAACTCCTGGACAAGGATTCTTTTGAGGACAAGGTGGATTTAGAGCAGCATAGGGGTGTAAGAGAAAGGAGATTTCTAACTCAACACTTTGCCTCAGGATTCTTGAATTTCCAGGAGAGCAGGGTGCCACAGGCTTAGTCCCACCCTGAATCAAATGTTTTGGCTTGGAAAAAGTCATACCAGAATTTTAACAAAACCATTTGTCTTATAAATAAAAGTGAATCCTATTGACCAACAGACCTAGATCTTTGTCTTACCCAGCACTGCCAGAGGCCACAGCCATGGAGTTTTGAGCATTCAGTATCTCACACATTTTGTTATAAAACCAGCGTGGTTTGGGCCCACACCACATGACTGCTGTCACCCTACACCTCCGCACCCCGTTTTAATGGCAACATTCACATTAGGACAAAAGAAGAGAAAACCCTTTGAACACAGACAGAAGATGCAGCCTAACAGAAGAAGACGAAGATGCAAACTAAATCTAAAGCCATTAACTCAACAAATTTTCAGCACAAATCAGAGATTCAGGGTGAGTTACAAACAGCATTGGTTCTACCAAAAACGTTCTGGCTGCTTAAGAGATCAACTGTGCACAGCCTGTCTGGGCAGGAGATCTGAACACAACCATGGCACAAACAACATTTACTGTGTGGAGCCCCAGGGCTCTCAGCATAGGTTACCTCCAGCCACAAGAGAATCACCAAGAACAACAGCCAACACAGATTCTTTGTTCTCTTAATCCTTATGGTCTAACTTTGTGTTGTCTGAGCTACCTGGCCCTTCAAAGCAGGAGAGGTAATTGAATTTCAATTATATCATGGTCTGACTCAAAATAACCCAGAATGGCACTCATTTCAATATTGCACCGGGCTGATTCTTATTCTGGGTGTAGTGTCTGTTCTTTGCTGTAGAAATTTCCATATGCTCCTTGCCCTGAATTTCAAAGAATAACTTTGTCTAATGAAGCTGAGTATTGAGGTTTTTCCCCTCCCATGACTTATGGGTGCAATTTGAAAAGAGGGGGGAAGTAACAAGTAAATGAAAAGCACGTCCAACACCATGTGATGATAAACAGCCCTTGCAATTTGCTCAGCCAGAGCCTGTTCTTCATTCCCACAGGCACCAGTCACTTTTATTATGAGATGACAGCTGAGTTTTATTCTCAAGATTGTGCAGATTTCTCACCTGACTAGCTCATGACTGCATATTTCAGGTCAGAGAGCAGCCAGCACGAGCTGGGCTCTGTTTTTCCTCTCATGGCTGTTCTCCCCTGCCATTGTAGATTTCCAATTCCCAGTCTCACCACTAAGTTCCACTTCCTCAATTTATTAATTTCTATCTCTTAGAACAATCCCTCTTTCACAGGCCAGGCCCATCCTGTGCTCCCCAGAGCCCTGAGCTTTGGGTTGTGGATCACAGATCTCTGCTCCTCCTGCTTCCCTCACCAAATTCATCTTCTCCAGGGGACTCACTGGAGGTCACATTTCCCGTGCCACTGAGCAGGCAGTCTGAGTGTGAGAGTTAGTGGAGGTGGGAGCACTATCAGTGACATTTATCAATAACAATTTCTGTAAGTTAAAGGGCAGAGCTCTGCCTGCAGTTCAGAGGTTCAATTACCAGCTCTGCTGCTGGTCTGCAGAGCTACCCTGAGCTCCTGGCTGCCATCTGCTATTTTCATTTGCCACGTGTAAATGAGCAAATCTGCTGCTCTGTGAAATCCTTACATCACGTGGATCTTGTGTACCTAGATAAAAGTCTCTGTGATTTCTAAATGTGCTTATAAACACCTGGCAGGGAGATACTCTCTCAGTTCAGTAGAAGAGGATCCATTTCTGAGTCCCTGGCTTTGAAGCATCATTTCCACAGCACTGCTGAGCAACTTTTAATTGGTTGTTACAGGACAGGAATGATGGTAAGAAGAGAATGGAAATTTGTTCTACCAACCTCCTTTTCCAGGGCTATCAAAGCAACATTGCTCCCCTCCACTGCTCTTGCTTAGGAAAATAAATCTGAATTAAGTGCACAGCCCACATCTGCACTGACAGGTCAAAGACTCAGAACATTTGGATAAACACCAGCCAAGCCAGATGGAACATTTAGTTAGCAAGGAGACTGCATTGAAAAGCTGGATTAAAACTCAAATCACCAGGGCTGTTTTCAGGGTTGATAAAATCATCCTCAAGCATTGCTGCTGCATTTGGCTGTGTCAGTTACTGTCAGCATTGGCTTCAGAAGCTTCGGGGTCCCAGAAGGGAAGAGCAGATTGAATCCTCTCCAGAAATTTTGCTTCACTGATTAAAATCTCTGCAAGCTTCCCCCACAGCTCATATTGGAAACATCTATGCCTTCGAAATCATCTTCACCTGAGAATGGCCATTACTGAGGTAATTTTAGCAATAAAACCCACACTGTGTGTTACACTTGCAATGCCACTTGTGACACTCCAGACCATCTCTACATCCTGCAGGTCCAGGATGCAGCTTAAGAATGAAAAACGTCTCAAATCTGAGCATTTCCAATGATCTTTCACTTTGTCAGGTGAGAATATGGGATTCATGTTACACAAGGCACTGGGTATATTTATTTATTCATTCCTCAAAATCTCCCTTTTGTAACCTTACCACGTGTAAATTTTATTTTGCCTTCTCAGGTTCACCTTGGAAACAAAGGGACAGTTTTATAAAAGAATGGAACCATTTCCAAAATCTCCTCCAACTGGACTGGAATTGAGGTCAAGCCCTGAGGACCCTCCCGTGGTCCTGCCTGGCAAAGGGGTGAAGGATGGGGTGAATCATCCTGGAGAAAAAGGTTCTGATATCCTAAGTCATCAACTGGGCAAGTGGGAGCTCAGCAAATGTTCTCATCGATTTTTACTTGCACCCATGTGATAAATTCATGCATGTGCAATGGTTTTAATGGAATGTCTTAAAACTTTTCATAATTCCTTCAATTCTCCTTACAAAGAAATGGCACTCAAACAAGAACAAGTTAATCAAGGAATTCTAATTGTATATGAAATACTGGTGTGGTATTTGATGGGTAACCAAGCTGAGTTTTCCCAACATCTTTTTAGCTTTTTACAAGCCCAAGTTCTCCATTAATCACAGAGGGACTGGGCATTTCCCTGCTGAACAAATAAAACTTGGATCTGCAGGTGGCTGGCAATATTTCCTCTCTCAGCTTCCTCCTTGCTCTATTTTCCCCAGAACAACAGAAAAACCAAACCCTGGGCTCCTTTAATCCATTTGAGGAGCACTGCACTCATCTGTGGAGGCAGCTGCTCGCCCACCCCTCGGTCTGCAGGAGAGATAAATACAGAGGCTCAACAGAATTTCTCCTTTTTCCAGTGTTCTTGGCCTACTTAATCAAAATCCACCCTTGCTGCCAACTGTCAGCAGACTCAGGGTTTGTAAATGTTGTAGTTCAACACACACTAATGCTGTGTGCTGTCTTAAAATAATTACAACTTTCATCTCCACCAAAATTGAGGTTTTTGTGTGTGTGTGTGTGTGTGTGAGGAGCACACTTGCTAATGTTCAGTTTTAGCTGGGTTTTGTAACAGTCTGGCGGTTTAAGCTGGGGGTTGAGCATTTGTATTTTGTGTGAAGGTGTCAGGGAATGAATCTATTGAATTTTCCCTGATGTAATCCTGAGATTCAGAAAACTTGAGCAGTGTCTCACATTCTGCAGCACTGTGTTTTCACAGAGGTGGGGAGTACAAACAGCAATGGAAGAGAAAAGATATAAATGCAGGATTTCAGGACACTTTTTACTGCAATAAACCCTCATAATCCAAGGCCATCCTCCCTCAGATGTGAAAACTGCCACATGCAAATATATAAAAATATATATATTTAACTTGAAGTATCATAAAAAGGAAAAAAGGAAAGAAAAAATAATCAGAAAGAAATCTTCCAAACAAGATGAGAAAATTCATTCCCTCCTTTCTGAAAGACAGCAATCCTCTCAGATTTACATGCAGCATTTCAGAGGGAAAACCTCTGCAGTGCATTTTTGTGAGCAAACCCTTGGTCACTGTGGCTCCACAAAAACCTGGACCATGGGAAGTCCTTGAACTCATTTCCAGCACAGAACTGTGTTTAAATGTTCGCAGCAGAGGGAGGGCTGGAATGAGCCCACAGAGATCTCCTGCAGGAGCTGGGTGTGACACACAGGACCTGGCTGTGTCCCTTCCAGGGTGAAGAGCCCCTCCAGAGCTCCACAGCTCTTCCCCATCCCATTTCTGGTGTTCCAGCTTCTGCTGGGAGCCTTCAGGGAATGCCCAGAAGGGTTTCACCCTGCCTTGTGGCTGCACAGACGTGTCCCAAACAAACCAGCTGAATTTCACACCCAAACTGGGGCCTGGCAAGAGGTTCTCAGAGCAGCACCCTCTGAAAACTCTGGGAAAAAAGGGAATATTGAGAGTATGTCTGTGAATCCTGCAGCTGCTGTAGCAGCCTGACAGCTCTGGAGGCTGAGCAGACACCCAGCTGGTTTGGGTGGGTGCTGGGATTTCAGGAAACAACATCTGGCTGCAGAATTGTCCGTGGCTGCTCCCCGTGGGACTGCAGGGACTTGGATGAGGGCTGCAGGAGCAGCCAGAGCAGTTTGGGTCAGGAACACAGAACCTGATCCCTTCCCAACAAAGCCAGCTCAAGGGGAAGATCTGGCTGTGAGGTTAAGAAGGAAATCTCGTTGGGATTGGGTTTAATAACACCATGCAGAGATAAAAGTGGTTCTTTTTGAACATGGAAGGGGCACAGACTCGAAGCAGCAGTGAGAGCCACGAGGGTCAGGTGGGATCAGAGCTGTGTCCTCGTGGCACCAAGATTAGAGATCCTAGGCCAGAAAATTCAGGTTTGCAGGAATGAACCTACAGAGCTCAGCAGGATGGGCCCCTGTGGAGAGCAGCAGATCCCAGATTTCAGAAAGTGCTTTCAGCAGAGTAATCCCAGCTGGAACAAAAGAAAGTACAGTGGGACAAAAGGAATCCCACACCACGGGAACAGAAACAGGCAAATGGCAAGGAGGTGTGTTGGAAGAAAATGAGTTAGGGAAGGTTTTTTATCTGCTGGGGAGCAAGTCCTGGGCATGGCTCCTGCTCTCATCTGTTACTAGCTCCAAAAGAAATGATCCAGGGAATGAGAACACCAAAAAAACCCCACTGGAGAGCAAAACTGGTAGCCAGACCTTGGGGATGGAGGCTCAAATGCCTGTACATACAAACCAAGACAAATAGTTTTGTTCTGAAGGAGAAAGGACAGAGATAATCAGGCAGCAAAGCTCTTGGAACTAAACAACTGGAAAAAGTGTAACTCAAATGCTTCTTGCAATTACCAGCAGAGAATATCAAAATGGCAGGGAGTCAAAAGCAGGGCTGCCTCATCCTGAAAGCTCGACTCGCTCCAGCAGCCCTTTCATCTGCTCTTCATTATTCTGGAAGGTTTGGATAGTTTTAAAAGTGACAGGATAATTTTTTATTTTTTATTTTTTTTAATAAAATCAGAGTCTGTGCTCTGGAATGAGTCATCAGCTGTCCATTAGCACTGAGCCAGGAGTCAGAGGGGATGATGCAGGTTGGGATAATGCATCCTGAAATCTCCCTGCATGGGCCACCCCTGGAGGTCACCTTCAGGCTGACAAGGGGACACCACCAGAGCTCAGCTCGGGAAATTAAACCCCAGCTTTGGCTGCAAAGATTTCTAATACTTAGACAGATTTTGTATTTCACAGAGGGTTGACATGGAATTTTAAACTCCAGTTTAACACCAAGACATTCAAGAAGGCAGGGAAGCATCAGTTTGTCACAGCCTGGAAGTGAATTTCCCATATTCAGACCAGAAGGACGTGGAAAAATACCTTGTCTTCTTTTAGGATGAACTTAGGTAAATCAGAAGAGAATTGAAGGCACATGACAGGTCTAAGTGTGAGCAACAGCTGGGGAAAACTGCACAGCAGCTGCCAATATCAATAATTTATTATTAATTGCTTCCACAGCCATCTCTGAAGCAGCCATGCCAGGGAGCTGTGCAACAGGAGTGCCACAGGGCAGGGGAAAGGTGGGCACTTCTGTGCTGCTGGCCCAGAATTTCCCCAAATATTTCTGTATTCCTGTGCATGCAGCTGCTCTCGAGACACAAACTACAACCAAACAACCACAAAAGCAGCAAAAAGACAAAAAAATCCGTGAATTTGTGTCCCCCACAAGGTGAGAAGACAGAAATGGAGGGGAATGCAAGCTAACCGTAAATCCTTTGCAGCAATTGTACAAATAAATGCAGTTTCTCATCAAAATGAAACAGGGCTTTGGAAACCTCTCTGCTCCAAGTTGTGGGGGCTGAATCCACTTCTGTTTTGATATTGTGTTATCAATTAATTTGACTGAACTTCCTGGGCAAGTTATTAAGTCCCCATGCCACTTTCTCATTATCTGTAAAATAGGGCTAACAGTATCAGCCCCAGTACTTTACAAAGGAGATCAAGGATTATATGGAACTATGAATAATTCCCAAATCCTGCTTGAAAATTGCATGCCAACTTTTCCCTCTTATCGGGAAACCTCCAACCTCCCTTCAGTGTCATTAAAAGAAGACTTATTCCACCATGTTATTTTATAAAAACAAAACAGGCAGTGAGCATTTCAGATAATCATTTGCCTCCAATCCTAGCTCCACTGCCATTCTCCCTGTTTCCTAAAGGGAATCTGCTTTTGAAGGTGACCTGCATTACCGCAGCGTTAATAAAAATGCACTGTGTGTAATCAGTTATTATTTTATCTCTGAGCATATTCAGTGCCTCAAAATGTGCAGGCATTCCCAAGGGGAGCATTATGCCAGGAAGAGAAGGCTCTTCCTCAGAAAAAAAGGGGGTCAAATCCTCCCCCAAAGTACAAAGTCCCTACTGATGCTGATCTATTGAAACTCTGCCTAATGCATTTCATGTTTAGATTGTCATAATGTCTTGGACTTTGTCACATATTTCATGCTTTGCCTCAAGAATAACTCATTTTGCTGTTGCTGTCAATGCAGGCGTTTCTGAGTTCCCACTGGCCACAGCACAGGTGAAAATCTTTCTGGTGAAGGAGAATTTCTGTAGAACAATGCTGAGCTGCCGAGAGACAATTTAAATTTCCAAGCTAAACTGCCCTATCCTGTGCATCCTTCACTTTGCTTCCAGTCACACACTCTTGCTTCCCAGAAAACTTGAGGTTTGTAAACAAAAGCAGCTGGGTTTTTTTATGCTTGGTCTCAAAAGCACAGTTTATGTACAGGATCCAAGGGCTACGGGGAGGACAAACCCTCTGATTTCCAGTAATTCCCAGGAGCAATTTCCTGATGGAACCTAAGTGCCATGGAAACAGTCTCTTTTGTTTCCTGCACAATAGTCTCCATTTCTAAAAGCTTCCCCTCGGCAGAAGGACAGCACTCCCTCCCAAGGACAATCCCTTTTCCCTGAGCCGGGGCAGGATGGGAACGGGGGGAACAGGGAGCTCCCCCCTGCATCAGTTCCTGACCTGCCTGGGGTGCCCAACCCAGCGGGGGAATGCTGCTGGAGGGAGGCTAAAAACCACACACTGCTGCACTCATCCAGCATTTTATTAATCCATCTGTCTGTCTGTCTGTCTGTCTATCTATCCATCCATCCATCCATCCATCCATCCATTATCTATCTATCTATTATCTATCTATCTATCTATCCATCCATCCATCCATTATCTATCTATTATCTATCTATCTATCTATCTATCTATCTATCTATCTATCCATCCATCCATCCATTATCTATCTATCTATTTATCTATCTATCTATCTATGTATCTATCTATCTATTATCTATCTATTTATTATCTATCTATCTATCATCTATCTATCTATCTATTATCTATCTATCTAATCTATCTATCTATTATCTATCTATCTAATCTATCTATCTATATCTATCTATTGTGTTACAGTATATATAATATATGTATTATAATATATATCTATATATTATAATATATTAATATATCAACATTAATTATTGTATTAATAATTATACATAATATATTAATATAATATATAATGCTATATATTATAAACATATAACATAGAATATATAATACATACTATATATAATATATATACTATATATATTATTATTATACTATATATATATATAATGTATAATAGATAATATATACACCATGTAATATATACCATATAATATATAACATGTACTATGTACTATGCAATATATAAAATATAAAATATAAAATATAAAATATAAAATATAAAATATAAAATATAAAATATAAAATATAAAATATAAAATATAATATATAATATATATTATAT
>NC_031784.1:1292533-1307907 GCF_001522545.3 Parus major | reverse complement strand
ATCTATCTATCTATCTATCTATCCATCCATCCATTATCTATCTATCTATCTATCTATCTATCCATCCATCCATCCATTATCTATCTATCTATATATCTATCTATCTATCTATCTATCTATCTATCTATCTATCTATATCTATCTATTATCTATTTATCTATCTATATCTATCTATTATCTATCTATCTATCTATTTATTATCTATCTATCTATATCTATCTATCTATCGTGTTACAGTATATATAATATATGTATTATAATATATATTTATATATTATAATATATATAAATATATCAGTATTAATTAATATATTAATAATTATACATCAATATATTAATATATTATAATATATAATGTTATATATTATAAACATATAATATATATACTATATATA
Source organism: Parus major (assembly GCF_001522545.3). Classification (NCBI taxonomy): domain Eukaryota; kingdom Metazoa; phylum Chordata; class Aves; order Passeriformes; family Paridae; genus Parus; species Parus major. Next base: position 1,307,512 of record NC_031784.1, on the reverse strand, counting down.
TAATTATTATACTATATATATACTATATACAATGTATAATATATGCACCATATAATATATACCATATAATATATAACATGTACTATGTACTGTGTACTATGCAATATAAAATATATAATAGATAATAGATAATATATTGTGTATTGTATGTTATATATATTATTACATATTTTTATTTAGTTGTTATTGATCCATTAATTACCAGTGGTTTCTCTAAAGATCAAACCAATGGGATCTGCTCCACCCAGAAATGGGGATCCCAGTTTGCAGCCATTCAGGTGCCCCAATCTCCATTAACTCCTGGCCACATAGCCAGATTTATATAAAGTTAAATATTAAATTTGGGCCTCCATTACACAAAGGCCAGACCCACAGGAGATGAAGGTCTGGGAAAATCAGGATATTCCTTCTGCCTCTGCAGTGATTTCCAACATAACCTTGGCAAAAGTCTGCCTCAGTTTCCTTTTCCTGCCATCCACATCCTACAAGTGTCTTAAACTCTTCTGATGGAAACTGCAAAATGAGAGTGGCAAATATCTTTATCAGCAGAGAGAGAAATAATCCTACCACTCTCTCCTCATATTTTGAAGAGTGGGTCAATAGATTTTCTTCATCTGATTTCTTCCCTCCCCAGCAGATTTTATTCTTATCTGAAACTTACTCTTGAAAATCCCATTTAGTTTTATAACATGCTTGGGAATCCTTTGGAACAGCATATACTTCATAAATGCAAAATAATCCCTACTGTTTCCAGCCTTCTGCCTCTAACTAACACTCATCCAAAAATTGTAAACAGGTTGAAAATTTTGCCATAAATGCTCCATTTCTTTCCCCAGCGTTCCATAACACCGGAGTGGGGCAGCACAAGGATTTCTCTGCTGCATTTGTGGCTGGGTTACACAGAGCTCATGAAATCAGCAGCAGGAGCTGGATATCAAACACAGCTCCTGCAAAATCCCCTCCCAAACGAGGGAATATCCTCTGCACTCAGGGCTTGGGGCACCAGGGAATTTGGGCACTGCCCAGTCTAGAACAGAGTCAGTGACACAGAGCCAACATTCTCCAGCAATACCTGTGATCCCAGGAGAACAGGAAACCTTCTGGAACTTCTTTTGGTTTTACTCTCTTGATGACAGCTCCATTTCTATCTCCTCAGATGTCACACTGTTATTTAACTTACTCTAATGATCCTTCAAGGGCAGGGTCAATTTTTCTCGTTTCTTTTGTGTATTAACATTTAGAGAATGAATTTGCCTCCTTTCCTCTGTGGACACACACTGGCTGAGGTTACCAGATGGAAAAGGCTGCTTTAAACTGAACCCAGTGACACTTTCCAAGACCCCCAGATCATTCCAATCCTTGCAAATGGAATTCTTCCTGCCTTTGGGGAGAAATTCTGCTTTCTTAGGAAGGCTCTGATGCACATTTAGGCCTGGAACGTGTCTAATACCAGCTCCAACCATGGCACAAGTGAAATAACAATTTCCAAATGCAGGGATGGAAGCCTCCCCCACCTTCTATGGAGCTGGCATTCAGAGATGTCTGAGAAGGAGCTGTTCCTGGAATGCACAGAAACGTCTGGAGCAGGAGCTCACTGCAACAAGCAGCAGTTCCACAGAGCATTTCTGGGCCACACTATGTGAAATTTTGCTATTTGAGGGTCTTTGGCAGCCTCTGACACCCTGCCCTCTGCACACAAGCTCGGGAACAGGCACTTGCTCTGAGCCCCCATCCAACTGTCCTCAACAGAGATGGAATTTCACACCTGGCTGTGCTCAGCCCTGCTCTGCTCCCAGGGAAAAAAGGGATTCTTCCAACCATGCCACAGAGCCAGGGCTCAGCTTAAATCTTCCTGCTTATTTCTCTTACTCTGAATGTCAGATCTCACTCTTTTATCACTTTTGGGGTGGCTTTCCTCTCCCAGTGACATTCCCCAGATGGAGATGAGGGAGAGGAGCCAGCCCTCAGGATTTCCATGAGTTGGTCTGTGCTGGGACACTGCAGCAGGACAGGCTGCAGGTTTATCCACAGTGACCAAGCATCCCAGGGAAAGCACAGAAGGGCAGGAACCAGCTCCTCCTGTCTTCAGATCTCCTTGGAATTCTGCCCCAGAGCTTCTGCTGAACTCTGGGGCACCAAATTCCACATCCCTGGGAATGGCCACATTCCAAGAGCATTTGTCAATCTGGAAAAATGGAATTTTTCAATTCCTCATGCTTTTGTCAATTGGCCATCAGCACTTTCTTTCCAGCTGTCCTTCCCTCCTGTCTGCACTGCAGGCTGACAGATATTTCACTTCAGTGCCCTGAGGAGCCTCACCCTGTGCTGACCCCCAGCTCAAATTCAGTTCCTGCTTTTCCTTTACTCATGAATATTTAACTGCTGTCGTTTACACCTGCTGGATCTCATTTTCTGTCATTAACATCGTTCAGGTTTACTGTGAGGGAAGGAAAATAAAGTGTTTAGTGACGTGAGATAATTCTCTGAAATGATTCTGGTCCCATCGTGTTCCTGGTAACCTCTGCCTGTTCCAGGTCTCACCGTGGTCATCTCTTCTGCCAGCTGCCCCCTTTCCTCTCACAAACCTCTCCTGAGCATTCCTATCCAAATTAAAATCAAGAGAAAACTCCCCCAGACAGTCACCTTCATCACCAGCACTGTCCTATGAACCTGGGTCACAATTTATGATCATTTCATTCATTGCACCAGCAAGAAAATCAGATTGGAGGAACCAACAATTTCTTCCAAAACACCAATTTCTTCCCTTTCAAAGCTTCTCCAGTCTGCAGCCTCTTACTCTAGAGAGTGACAGGCTTCATTTGGAGCATGCAGTTAAGGAAAAAGAATTACATTTTATGTGTATATATACATATATATATATATATATTCATATACACATATACATATATCTATATATATACACATATATAGAAATATGTGTGTATATATAGATGTATGTATATGTATATTTTTTATATTTATTTTTAATACATGTATATATATATAATATATTTTATATATGTATATATATGTATACATATTTAATATATGTAATATATGTATGTATATGTATATATATATATGTATGTGTGTGTGTGTATTTTTAAGTTTGAATCAGAACAAGCACTTTTTTCTTAAGCAGTGATGACAGCCTTGTGTCATAAATCCTGTTTTGGCACCAGTGATGAGATCCTGTCCCTTTTCCCCTGCTTCCCTCCTCACCCACAGAATCCCAGTGAAATTCAGGATGGGAGGAATCTAAGGGGGGATAAGGCATTAAAACACTACAAAACCCTAAAAAACTTCCTTGGTTTCCTGTTTCTTCAAGCACTTAGTCCAAAGAAAAGCCTTTCAGCCCATGGCAGCTCAGTTATTTCAAATGTTTTTCTGATGAATCTTACCTGGAAGATTTTGGAAATCCATCTAATGCAGCACAAACCAGATCACCCTTCACATATTTATTGATTCTATCCAAAAACTCGAATGGGTTTGTGAAATATGACTTCCCCCTACAAAAACAATGTTGTCTCTTTCCCCGGATATTTATCTGGGTGTCTATCAAGTCTGTTTATTACAGTTTTCTACCATTTCATCCAGGAGAAAAGTCTGAGCCGCTGCTCTGCACTTTCTCAAGTTCCTCCCACACTTCTTAAAAGAAAAAAATATCCTTATTGTGGCTTTATATGTCCTCCTTTGCACTCCTTGCAGCCACGACAGAGTTCATCTCAGTTCTCTGGGAACCCTCAGTGCAGAATTTTGGTTGCTTTGGTAGGACAGTGCTTCAGCTCCTTGATGCAGGAGAAGGAATAACAGCATTTCCTTCGCTGTCACAACAATTTATGACAAGTCTGGCACAAACAGTTTGTTTTTTTTAAATTTTACTAATAGAATAGTTGGAATTTTGGCTGAAAACTCATTTTTTCTCCCCCAGTATTGCAGAAGAGGTGATGTTCTTGCTGGTTCCTGCAAGCTAATGCCAGGAAAAGGAATGGAACATGGCACTGCATTCTCACTGGCAGAGGAAATCAAGAAAAGGGCAAGTTGGATCATTTCCTGTTAATAAAAATAATATCTCAGGGTTCAACTCCAGCTATGACAAGAGTGACTTTCTTTACAGAGTAAAATTATACCAGTTTCCCTCTGGAAGGTAGAAGTGCTGAGAAAACGGGAATTTGGGAGATTTGTAATGATGATAATTGTCAAACACATCCCCAGCTCTGACTGCACGTGGGTTCTCTGAGGTTTTTCCCTCAGCACAAGTGCAGAGTTGTTCTGTTATTTGCTGGTATTTAGGCACAGGAATAAAACAAATGAGATGTAGGACAGAATCTGCCACCTTGGGGTTTCTGCAGATTAGGATTGCTATTTGTCCTGAAGCTGAATTACAGCCTATTAATAAAGAAATAAACAGTTTAAAACTACTCAGATTTTCAAATGGTATGAAATGCTCAAGATTAGCACTTTTTTCCATAACATAAACCTGATTATGTGCTCCACATAAAGACAGATGATGGAGGTTCTAAAGGAAGAACTTTGCTGTGGAATCCTGATTCTTATTTTCTTGTTTATGATTGAGCCAGGAGAAGTGTAACCCATCACTGCTGGTTATTGCACATCCAGCACTAAATCAAACATAAAGGGGATCTGTAGTGTCCATTTTGATCAGAGCTGAGTCTAAACCCGTTCCCTGCTGCATTTGGATGTCCTTGTCTGCCCGAGGGACAGCGCTTGTTTCCAGCAGGTGGAAAGCTGAGAATTCAAACCCTCGCAGGGTCAAACCCCACGCTGCAGAGTTCAGAGGTGTGGAATGACCATCAGGGCAGGAGGAGAGGGCTGGGGACACAGATTTCCAGGGTAAATTCCCCAGCTGCAGTGTGACTGCCCAGCAGGAGCAGCAGGCAGGAGCACTGCCAGGGTCACCTCAATAAACCACACGGTCCCTGGAAACCTCGGGGAGCAGAGCTGCCCCATGAACCACAGAGATATGAAATCATTCCCGCTGCTTTGCTGCTCCTAGAAGGATTCCATCATTCCAGGATTCCATCCCCATCACTTTTCTTACTTCTGTGCTATCGACTCTGGGGAAATTACTGCATCAATAACCAGCAGGGTCCCACAGCCCCAGAGCTCTGCCCTCGCTGCTCCTCCAGACTCATCCCTCACCCCCCCAGCCACCCCATCCCACACCACCTCTGAACACAGCACGGTCAGCCGGGCACTCAGAGGGAAGGTTCCACTTCAGCCTCACCCCTCACACGCAGGGCAGCTGCCACAGGGATGATCTGCAGCCACCAAATGCTGGCTGGGATTTTTTAGGAGTAAAATAACTGCTGTGAATTGTCCTGGTCCTGGTTCTACCTCCAGCATTTCCATTGCTGTAGAGGAGAAATTCCTGCAATCCAGCACTGTGCTGAGCATTCCTAACTAACTCCTGTTCATGAAGTAAGGATTTACAGCATCTTTACAGCACCTTGCACTACAGAGCCATTTCCAAAACCACATCTCTTAAAACACAGAACCAAAAATCAGAAGTTGTTTTATGAGGCCTGAGGCTGGAGCCAAACCCAGAGCCCCACTCCACCACCAGCAGCAGAGACAGCCCTGCTCACACATTTGTGATTTTGGCTAAGGGTGACACCCAAATTATCACCAAAAGGTCACAGGGAAAGTCACCAGCAAGGACTGGAGCTGGAGCAAAGCCTCCCTGTAAAAACAGAAAAACAAATCATGACTTTTACCTGGTACACAGGTCAGGGAGCAGCGAGTGCTGATGTGTTTTAGGACAGTGAGGAAGGGTGAGCCAAGGCACACGAGCCGTGTTTGAGTGCTCTGAACTATTTCCATACTCCAGAGGTTGGAATAGGCTGTGAATTTATGGGTTTGGTTGCTATGGTAATTTGTATTGTCGAAGTTTTAATAACCTCATCAAAAACATGCACTCAAGAGCAATGTGGCACCTCCACGTAATTTAACAGCAATCCATTCATGGCTGGTGGTACCGTTTGAAACACTGCACAAGGAAATTAAAAACAAATAGAAATAAATCACCACCATAGCCAAACCAATAAACATTTAGGCTGAAAAGGTGAGCAGTCAGTGGAAAGAAAAAGATATTTCCAGGGAAATGATGGAAGCCTCTCCTCCCAACAGCAAGAGCAAGGTTAGCCAGCATCAGTGGTAATTAGCTGAGAACGATGGGCTCCTCTGCTTATTGTGCATGAAAAGCCATTTTAAGCAGCAGCTTTTCAAAATTCAGAGTTGTTAGCTCTGAAGTACTGAGTACACACGTTGCTAATATTTAATTAAGGCAGGTTAAAAATGATAGGCTAAACCCCAGAGAATATGAGGTCTACTCTAGACAAGAAACCCTTTCTTGGTTCATCTGAACAGGCTTTGGTCCTGTCTCTAAATCTCCTCAGTGTCCTCACACACCATCAAATTACTCGAATCATTTGTTTGGTAGCTTTACATGCTGCTTGTGCATCATTTGCAGGAAGAGATAATTATGTTTCAGCTCTTTAGTTTGTTTTTCTGCTTGAACTTTATTGCATTTTAATAGTTTTTCTAGCTCTCTCTAGTGCCTAAATAAGAGGAGAAGGGACTTTAACAAATAATTTTTCTTTTCTTGTCGCAGTTATGGTTCAATATGTGAAAATTGCAACACCTTGGACTTCCTTAAGATTTTTTAACTATTAAAATAGTTTGAGTTATACAAGGCCAAATGGTAAACACTGAGTATTAACTGAAACCAAGCAAGGCTCCAGTGCAGTGTGAACCTGAATTAACTTCAACTTCTGACAGATGCACGAACTGTTAAAACCCCCAGTTCCCCTCTGAATGCTGAATTTTCCCCTGGACAGTTTTATTTTCCTCTGGACCCATCCTTTGCCTGTCCTCCCAATGTGGATTCCAGCCTTTTTCATTCAGTGTATTGACATGGCTTTAGCCTCATTGAAAGCAAGACAACAAATATTTGTTCACTGCCCTTTCTTACAGCTTCCACTTGAAATGAGTAAATATAAAAGTGGTCCTGATCCTTCTGGCTTTGTGTTGCTCTGGATAAGAGAGCAGCTGAGGAGGAAAGTGCTCCAGGCACCAGGCATTGGCATTCTCATGGAAATGACAACACTTCCAGTGGATTTGCAGAAATCCTTGTAAACACAGAGCTCCAAAGAGACTGGCAAAAAAACCTGGGGAAAATCACATTTCCTTTAGCACCCTGGTCTTGGGGTTCACAGTGGGGCCAAACCTAGAAATTCCAGAACAGGTAAAATCTCCTGCATCACCAAGAGCATCCCCCTGAGCAGCTCCTGCCCTGCTGCTCCAGTGGCTGAATTGTTTCTTTCTCAGGACAAGTTCACAGCCTGGAATTCCTCATAAAGGACTTTCTGGATTTGGGATCTGCCTCACCACTTAAGCCACAGAGCTCTCCTAAGCAAACTGTGGCAGCAGAGTCACCACATTTATTGCTGCCCAGCCCACGAGGAGCTGAAATCCTCCCTGGCTGCAGAGCCACTTGCACTGGGAATGTTTTAATAGCCTTGAATACTGCAGGCAGTAATCAGAGTTTCCCCAGGTGCACAGTTCTAGATGAATTTCATATTGAGCTTTTATTTTTAGAGAGATATAATGATCAGAATCCAGAATAGCCCCATTATGGCTGTCACTTCGTTTCGAGGGACTGCAGAAAGAAACAGACTTAAAATGTTTAAGGTTAATTAAGGAAAACAAAAAGATTTATACCTACAGAGAAGCTTTGAGGAAAAGGTGTGAATAACAAGTGATGTAATTCCTTTGATGGCCTTGGGATGTGAGTGAGGGTGGGGAGGCAGAAACACACACAAAAAGGGAGAAAAGGTTTGTGCTGGGTGAAATTTGGCAAGAAAGTCCCATTTCTGTCGACAGTGTCATCCCCTATGGGAGGGGAAGCGGGATTTGAATATCGTGGGAGGACAATAAAGGAATTAAAGGTAATTCCATCAGCTCCCCTGCACTGGCAGAGCAGGGTCTGCTGAGCATTGCTCCATCACTTCTGGAACTGCTGAGATATCCCTGATCATCCAAATCACAAGCCTTTCTTTTCCAGCTGTATGGTCAGGAGTGTTAAATACCACTTCTGTCGAGCCACAGGATTATTTGTCTTTGTTTTCAATTTCCAGCTCTCATTAAATACCATTTGCAATATTAATTTTCTTTGCTCTCTTTTCAGTTCCTGCAGTCTGCAGAAGAGACAAAGGCTCCTCCTGCACCTGTCCAGAGCAGATAATCTCCTGCTGATAGCAGAGCTCATCCAGGATGTTCCTGCACCAAAGCCAGCCCAGCACCAACAGAACAATCCCAGCCCAACTCCTATTTAAAACACCGGGTTTTTTCTCTGCTCCACCTCGTAATTACAGCCTGTGTCAGAGCCCAGGCAAGAAGACTTTTCAGGTATGTGTCTGGAAATAGAACTTGACTCTGTGCAAGCTCTCTCCAGGACCAGGCTGCACCTTCTCTGCCTCGGGGAGCCACAGAAGCACCTGAAAGCCGAGCTGGTGACAAAAGCAGCTTCTCCCTGCCCTGGAAATGCCACCTGCCCAAAGAGAAAAGCTCTGCAGTGCTGAGAGCAGAGTCCCAGCTGGCCAGTGAGCAGCCAATAAAACATCCAGCCAAATCCCAGGGACACTGCAGCAAATGTTCCTGTCACCTGTGTCCCTCCTTGGCTCCTTCCATGGAGGCTCTGGGCAGAGGACACCAACCCAGAATATCTGAGGATAGATTTGCTCATGAGATTTCCACAGTTCCCTTCTTTCCAGTCTCCTGGGAGCCATGCAGGATTTCATGAGAGCATTCCTGTCCATCTCTGCTCGCCTTTGAGCACAATCCACCAGCATTCCTACAAACACCAGAGGCTCAGAGGCTGGAGGTCTTTGTCAGGCTCTGCTGCACAGATATTTGGAGCCCAGGCTGTGGCAAACACCTCCCAGTCCGGTCCTTTCCTCCTGGAAAGGAGCAGGAATTTCTGCCTGGTGTGCCAGGCTCACTTGTGGAATTGGCTTTTTTTCCTTTGAAAAAGAAAAGTCTTCATGTTTCAGCCTGGAGGAGGAACGCTGTATTTATATTGTTTACACAGTATTTTACACTTATTTAACCACAATTATCAGATATGTCCCCATTCTCCTGCTGGGGCCAGGGTTTGGGGCACTGGTGTTGTGTTTGAAAAGCAGGGGCTGGGCAGTGATGGGCTCTGATTTAAGATTCCATCCTGAGCTTTGAGAAATTCCCTCTCCTGGTGGAGCCCCAGCACCCAAAACCTATCCCTGAGATTTCCCACAGGGAGAGAGGCAGGACCTGCCTGTAATCCAGAGTTTCTCTCCTTCATTTTACAAGAATGTTCCACTCATAAACAAGGCCAGCCTTTTCTGAAGGCAGCAGAGCCCTCTGAATAGCTCTGTCCAATTATTTATCAAATTCTTTGAAAATTTTGCTTACAGACATGAAAGGGAAATGTGGCTTTCAGAAAATCACATTTGGGGTGAACAATGAATTCCGTTTTCAAAGTGAAATGTCACTGGCGTTTTCAGCAGAGGCTATCACAGCAAGCACAGCAATTTATTCAATATTCCAGAAAGTGCCAAGGCAGGATTGGTGATAACACGACCGAGTGTGCAGTTCAGTTTGGTTCTGTCCTTTTCATTTTTTAATTAAATCTTGATAGTTGTAGAATAGAACTTTTCTGTGAACAAACTAAACTCAGATGCTCCTTTTTCTTCTCCTGGTTGCTCTCAGGACTCGCTACAGAAGCACAGATGCTGCACTTGGTGAGAAAAGGGAATCTCTGGTACAAAGTGTCTCCTGTGCCATGATGGGAGCTGCTCTAATTCCCTTTATCACCTCCCACCGAGCCAATTAACAGCAAGAGATTGCAGGAGCTGATCAATTAGGTCCCATAACCTGCTCAAAGTCAAAAGCAATTTTACAACAGAATGCAAAGGGCAGTGCTGATTTTCTCTCCAGCAAGGATCAGCTATGGTAACCAAAGAACGTTTTCTCTAAAGCTGGCCCAAAATAAGTTGAAGTAGTTTTGACAGGAGGAAAAAAAAATAAATCTTTCTACAAAAGCTCATCTTCTAAAAACTTTAATTTGAAATGCTCAACTTTCTTGAAGTTAATTTGGAAACAAAGTATTTCAACAAGCGACAGAAGTTTAGTGTTGTGTTCTAGAAGCGTCTTTCCAACAGCTCGATATTTTAAGTCTGTGAAAATCTTCAAAATTGCCTGCCATAAATTTATCACTTTGTCCATTGGAATATTCACCAAAACAAAAATATTCAAGAAGGCTGTTGAAAGGTGTCACAGGCTCATTAAATTGTTTTTGCAAGAGCGAGGCATGTAAGTGTAACAACGAGATCCGTGCAGACTCGAGACGCACACATCGTGTTGTACTGAAATTAATCCTCACACTGACACCTGCCCTACTGCAGTGCCTGTGGAACCAAAACTGGGAAAGGATGGAGACCAAAACGTGCTCCAGCTGTTGTGCTAAGCCTCAGCATGAGATGGGGTCAGAGAAACAAGGAGCTTAATTGATTTTATTCCAGGAAACAAAGGCTGCCCGCGAAGGATCAGCTGCTCTGGTGGCGCTGGGAGCTGCCACTAAAAGCTGATTAGAGGGAGAAGTGCAGGCACAAACACAGACCATGAGAGGAAAGAAAGTTTTCCCAACAAGATCACAGTGGTTTGATTTTCCTTCTGGAAGTTTCTTCTTGACTCTGAACGCGGGAACTGGGGATGTTCAGGTGACAAACCCCTCCCTGGGCTGTGGGAGGGAGGTTTGGATGAGGGAAAATGTTTTTAATTTTTAAACTGTGGAATTCTCTGCTGCACCTTACAGTGACTATATCCAAAACATTTCTCACTCTCTAAGTGCCTGCCACCAGCCCTGGGAGACAAATGATGAATGTGCACTGCCTTTGGACAATAAATATAAATAAGAGTCTAAACAGACACAGCAGCTCTGTGGAAGAGTCTGGGGAAAGTTAAAGAGTCAGGAGCTGATCTACATGCTCAGTGTGAAAAAGGAAATATGGATATTCACCTACCAGAAAAGTGACTCTCGATATTAAATCATTTTTAATTTGGGGTAAGATTTATTGTCCTCATGATTTGTTCCTGTGGGCTTTCAGGAGAGGGTTTGTTCCCTGTGCTCAAGGCTTGGCTGCTGCCACTGAGGGAAACCCAAGTTTGGACTCCTTGAAGAGTCAGATAAGGAAAGCAGCATTCCTGCAAGAGGGAATATCTCCCTGCTGCACAGGTATTAAGAACAGAAAAGTAGCATTTCAGTCAGATAGTGCCTAAAATTAATAATATATCTGCCTGTGGTGGGGTAGTGGAGCTCTTTGTTTAAGAAGAGCTCCTTGTTTAATATTTCCTTCAGGGTAGAGCCAGGAATTCACCAGCCACTGCTGCTGCTCTCCCTTTTCCCGTGGCCTCCTTTCGAGTCTGGCTGTGGCACCAGAGGCAGAGGGGATGATAACAGCTGGAGAATCCCTGTGGAACCTGGGCTTCAGAGAACAAACAGATGAGAAGGGGCTGGGAGCAAGAGAATTGGGCTTTTCATTAAAATAAAGCAAGCAGTGAATTACCGGGACCCCATCTGACGGTGAAGTTTTTCTCTGCAGGGAGATAAAAACCTTGGCAGGGTGGAAGGGAAAGCACAAAGGATGCAGAAAACCCAAGGGGAGTGTCCTGTGCCATGGCAGGGCTGTGAGGAGAGGCACTGAGGGGGATCCCAGCGGGATGAGCAGCCCCAGGAGAAGCCAGGGAATGTTGGATGCAGTGGGGAAGGGGAGCTGGGGTCTGCTGAAAGCACCACTGGGTGTTTGCTGTGGAGTTTTCCTGGCACAATAAATGCACTGAGAGATTCCCCTTATTTCCAGTGGCACTGAGGAATAAACAGGGAAGAAATGGGAAGACAAACAAACAAACAAAAAAGAGAGAGGCAAAAGAAAAAGCATCAGAACAAGCCCCAAAACTGCACCTCAGGCAGCAGAAATGAGCTGTGGAGAGGAGAACATGGCCAGCCATGGATGAGGTTGGCAGTGATGCTGTGCCAGATCTGTTTTTGTGGCAGTGTGTGATTCCTGACCCCAAAAATCAGCAGAGGGATCATTGCCAGCCAGGCTGAGGTGGGGAGAAAGGATTGGGAACATCCCAGAGTGGGGAGCAGACGCTGGCACTGTCCATGCTGAGTCACACCAGCTCTATCAGGGAGTCCACTAAAGGATTAAATTCAAGTGTAACACCCTGAACTTACTGAAATCAAAAGAAAAACTTGAGTATCTTCAGTGAATTCAGGTTTGCTCTCGTTCTCTTGCTACCCTTCCCACACCTTAACATATTTTCCTACCTAGAATATTTTCACTCTTCTGTAGAGTGAGAAAATCTTAATCTGGCAGGATCTTAACTCTTCTATTTTCAGTGTGAACTTAAATCTGGTATCAGATTGATATCTGATATAAAACAGCTACGGAAAATGCAAATGTTCCTCATTTTAACTTGAGATTTGATCAGATCTTGTTCAGCTGCTGTTGTCACTGTCAAGTCAAGGAGACCAAAGATGCTTTTGCTCCTATGCAAACTATTTTCTTTCAATTTATTTGATTTTTATTTATTTTAATTTATTGTTTTTATTTTTATTCTATTTTATTTTGCTATTTTATAACAAGAGCAGCTCCATGGAGATTGCACCCAGCTCCTCAGGGCTGGGAGGCTTTTTGAAGGAGGTGAAAGAATCAGAGTCGGAATCAGTGAAAGGAGAGAGAGATTAAAATTATCTCCCCTAAAATAAAATAGCATTTGACCACAATGAGGTCTGCTTTGGGAGTGCAAAAACTTCACATATTTCAGTTTATTATGTAGCCAGAAAATAAGGGTTCTGTGTGTCTTTCTGCACATAAACAAGCTCACATGGCCAGACATTTGCAGATATAAAGATAACCAGCAGACAGATATAGTGGATGAAATGTTCTCAGAAAAAAAAGAAATCAAAAATAAGATTCTAGACAAAAAAAAACAACAAAACCCCTTTGTGAATGGTATCACAATAAAATTCCTGTGCTCTCCGTGGTTGGGATGCTGATGTCTCCATCAATAATGTAAATAACTGAATTTTTAACGCCTTCAGAAAAGCCCACAGCCAAACAGAAATGTGTTTTTAATAACTGGTATTGAAGAAAACTTGGCCCAATCTGTATGCAAATTGTGAGATCTGATTCTCTCTGCTTGTTAAAGAAACCTGCTGTGGAAAATTTATGTGTGTTTTTTACTTCAAAAGCTTTCAAAGTATTGCACCAAAATGATTCCACACTTTTGAAATATGGTTACCTTGAAAACAGAAGCTGACAGTGGAAACAGAAGAAATACTATGAAACTGTGATCAAATGAAAAATGTGTTGTTTCACAAACATTCCACACAGGCCACAGAAGTCTTCCCACACAAAATATTGTCTAAAATCCTTTATCAGCTAAAGCAAGTGTCCCTTGACACAAAAAGAACCTGAACAAACCCTGTTTCTAAACTTATGAATAGTGAGAAAGGAATAAATGGAAAGAAGATGGGACCTTAAACAAGAAACTCCTGGACTCTCTCAGTGCTTTTGACACTTTTTTCCATGGCCACATCACATCATCCTCCCCTCAAGGATCAGATTTCTTTTCTCAGGTCCTGATGAGTGGAAGTGATGTTTTATTCAATGAGTTTAATCAACTCAGGACACAAAAAGTGAATAATCTGGTAAGAAAGATCTGACTCTGAACCAAAACTGGCTGTGGAAACACTGAAATCGATTCACTGCTGGGCCTTGTGTTAAAGTGCTTTTTTGTAGGTGTAAATCTCTGTGTAAACTGGAAATGGGGCTGTTTTGTGTGGTGATATTTAAGCAGAAAATCCTGTTTTTTGCAGAGAACTCCAGAGAAATGCCCAGCAGATGTGTTTCCAAGGCTGAAGCCCAAGGCCAGCCCAGCCTGGCTGCAGATGGCAGGAGCACGACTTGCCCTGGAAAGTCACTTGGACAGGTAAGGCACCTTCCATGGGAAGCAGATTAAGCCATAAATCCAAGCATCATCAATCTAAAATGATGCACTTAAAATTGCTTCTTCTCTCATTTCTGCATGGCACTGTGTTGGGTCATTAGTTTTTATTAAAATCTGACAATGCTGCTGAGCCTGCTCCTAACTGGTTTTTCCCAGGGAAAGAAAGAGAGACAAAAGACCATAAAGTTATCCTGCAGAATGTGATCTGGCCATAAATACAATTCTGTGGTTTGCCTTCCCTTTCTGCTGTGTGCTGCTGGGGAAGAGGGAGCTGGAAATCACATCCAGCCTCACAACAACTGGAAATTATTACCTGATGCAGCAAGAAGGCAACTGAGAGGGGAAGTGTAGGAAATCCCCTGATCTGAGGGACAGGATATTTTTGATACTGCACAGGATTTTATGAAGAGCCTGAAGGAAAGGTTCAGTCTCAACCACAAAGCTTTATTCAAAAAAGGACCAATGTCATCAGCAAATAGTTTCCTTCATTTTGTTGGTGCTCAGACCCTTAACAGGTGGGTAACTAACTCATTATTTCATCCAGGCTTTTTACCTGCCTTTGTTTCTGAAGGCAGGAAAAGTCCTTTATTGCTACATGTTTTCTGGTAATACAGCAGCTGCTGTTTATGGTAATTCCTGCTAACTTGCAAATAGACCTGTGTTTATTTTGTGCCACGCCAGCTGTCAACAAAGACATTTGAAGAATAATTTCCATGCTCAAAGGGAAGGCTCTGCTCTCCCCCTTCCTACTGCTCATTTCTTTCCTCTGCATTCCAGATCCAAGGGGTGCTGAACTGGAGAAGTGTCTAATGGGGAATTGTGAGATGAACTGAGCCTGAAGCTGAGCCTGCTGCTCCCCCAGGAATCCATCTCTCACCCTGGATCTCTGCACATCCCACTTGGAGC
>NC_031784.1:1287123-1291677 GCF_001522545.3 Parus major | reverse complement strand
CAGGGACAGGGACACTCTCCAGGGACAAGCTCTGCCTGCTGCAGGGAGTCCTGGCAGCCTCTCCTTCTCTCCTGGCTCTGATCTGATTAGCACAAATTCCAGTTGTGAGCCTCCCCACAGGGATCTCAGGGATCCACAGCGGATTTGGGACCCAGTCCTGACTTCACCTGATCTATAAACAGCTTTTGCATCAGTCCCCTCTATTTTCCTACTGAATTCATCTGGGTGGAGCTGCCACTGAAAGTCTGACTCTTGATGTTTTCCAGCACCTGAATCTCAGACTTTTCACCAGCTCAGTGTTCCCCGAGCTGGAGGCACAGCACAATTTCCCCAAAGCATCTGGAGCTGCCAGTGCCTCGTTCCTTCAGACACCATCTTACCCCCATTAGCATTTAGTACATCTCAGAGTAGGATCAGAGAGCTCCTGAGGACAAAATGCTCTCAAATCAATCATCCCAGGACTCCCAGCCCCGATCAGCACAGTTCCCTCCTTCCCTACAGTATCTGTGGAGGAAGAGAATCCCTCTCTGCCCCCCCAGAACCACGGCCTGGCTGTTGAGTGAGCACTGATTTATTGATCACACCTTGGAGAGGTCTCTGCCAGCTCCTGCTCCAGGGCTGGGGGCTCTGGGGGGAGCCTGGAGCTGCTCCAGGCTGGTCCCAGTGCATCCAGCACAGCCATGGGAAAGGACATTTCATAACAGGGAAATCCTGCGTGGATCAGGAGAAAAAACCATGTTGGAAACATCCCTGAGGATGTTTCCAGGTGTGAACAGGGGAGGAGGAGCTGGAAGGGACTGACCACAGCCCCCGTGGCCCTTGGTTTTTAAGTCATTTCTCTGCCCATGTATTGAACCCCGTGACTTTTCCCTTTTCTCCCCTGTCCTGTTGAGGATGGGAAGGGAGGGAATGGCTGGCTGGCTTTTCTGGCACCACACCAATGTCAACTCACCCCAAAAGGCAGATGCAGCTTTTTGTGGTTGGTGACTGTGCTGTGAACCTGTCCTCACACAGGAAAACTTCCCTTTGTTTCCTGTAGTGGCTTTGTGAGCTCACCCTGCTCCCACCCACCAGCAGCACTTCCCAAGGGGTGGGTAAATGTTCTCTGACTGAGAACTTCCAGCTGGAGGAGGAGGAGGAGGAGGATATTCCAGCTCCAAGCTGGGAGTGCTTTATCCATCCATTTATTTATTGAGTGCTGTTTTATCCATCAGCCACGGCCACGCTGCGGCTGCTGCAGCCCCAGCAGAGCATCCTCACAGCTCCTGCCTGGCACAGAGCTTCATCCTCACTCAGCTGACAGCATTCAGGACTGAGTTTGTTATAATAATCAGCAAACCATCTTAAATTGGTTCATCATGTGCCATAGCAGGCCAGAGAACTTCTGGGAAGCGCAGCTATTTCACTGCTTTGGAACAGATTCACAGCAACTCTCTGTAGCCAAATGACACAAGAGGATGTTGTCAGCACCACATCTCGCTCAGGAGAGGCTGCCTCAAGTCAGCATTCACTCTCTGCCAAGCCTGTGCTGGCCATGGACGCCTACATTTATAAATCCAAGCAGGCAGAAGAACATGCCAGGACAAGTTGGTGATTTCTTCTTTTTCTGCTACAATTACTTCCCAGCCAGCAGACACCAAGAGCAGCACTGAATCCATTCTCACTCAGTGCACCCCATATGTTCCCGAGGACTCAGTCTCAGATGATGCCAGCAGGAACAGAGTTACACTACTGTGATATATTCCATCCTGTGCTGGCTGCCTAAACGTCACTTAGCAAGGTGCAGTTGGGAGAAACCTTCCCCTAAAAGGCAGGAAATCCTCTTTAAAGTGATTAATTAACAATAGGGATTCATCCTGCAGCTTTCCAGGTAGCAAGGATTTTCCTGGGCTTCCTTTTAAGAGAAAGCATGTCTAAAATGTCATTGAAATGTTTAAAATGTCATTGAAATGTTTAAAATGTCATTGAAATGTCTAAAACGTCCTTGAAATAATTATACTATCATTGAAATGTTTATAATATCATTGAAATGTTTAAAATATCATTGAAATGTTTATAATATGTGCACATACAGACCTCTGCTTGAAGAAAGTGTTGTATAAATAAATAAATTGCTACAGAAATCAAAAGCTCATGAGTTGTGTATACACAGAGCTAACCAGGGTCCCAAATAATTCTTAAAAGCTGCTATTGGCTAAAACATTTAATTGAGGGATGTTTTACAGGAGGGTTGCAAAAGGGAGAGGATCTGTGCACATCCCACGTGTCCCCACTGCATCCAGGAACGTTCTGGACCTTTCCAGCCACAGCTTTTTGTGCTGCCTTCCCCTTGAACTGGCAGCCAGAAAGCAAAGAGGAGGAAGCAGATATGAAAAGAGGATGTGGCACAGTTAAAACAATCCTGGCACAGGGATTGGAATCTCTACACGATTTGTGTCTTCCACTCAGCCAGGGCTGATTTTCAAAGCTGTCCTGGTCAGGGCAAAGTGAGAGTGGGGAGAAGGTCCAGTCCCAGATGGACAGACTTTGTTAAATGCCCATTCCAGAGCTCTGTAGTGCCTTGAATGGATTTCACCTCCCTGGGATGGTGCTGCCCCCAGGCCAGCAGCTGGCAGTGCCCTTTGCAACCACCAAAAGGGTGCCAAGAATTACAAGTTCCCAGCACAGACAGCCCCAGCCTTCAGAGCTGAACTCTATTTCTGGGGAAATGTTCTGAGTTTCCATGTGCTGAGTGAGAAAGAGGGAAAAGGGGGTGGAGGAAGGAGAGTGACTGCAGTGAAGCAGAGAGGCTCCAAAAAAATTTGCCTTGCCCTGTCTCTGGGAGCAGCTGATGTGTTGTCAGGAGGTAAATGGGAATGCCAGCTTTCTGTTTAAATGTCTTCAAGCGTTTTTCTTTAATAACTTCTCAGCTCTTGGTAGAAAGAGCTTCCCCCAGCAGTGATTTGTGATGGTGATTCTAGTGGGAAGAAACACTGTTGAATTATGAAAATCAAAACCCTGCTGTGCTGCTGGGTCACAGAATCTGTGTCAGCTGAGGGGAAGAATGAGCAGAAGTGAGCAAGAAACAACTTCTGGGAGGATCTGGCAGGATCAGCTCCCCTGTGGGATCTGGGAGGGGTCAGGGGCTGCTCCAGGTCCCTGCAGGAGGGGTGTGTGTGAGCAGGGCCCCTCCAGGACCCCTTTGCCAGGGATCCAGCATTAGGGAAGCCAAACCTGGATCTTTCATCCTTCCAGGTTTAAATGCTCAGCATCCCAACCTGCAGTTAAATCTGCCACCAGGGTTGGAGCTCCTCACCATTCACCTGGGTGAAGGGGAATGTTCAGAGGTCTGCAGCTGATGGGATTTTGCTGCCAGGGCTTTAAATGAACTCAGCTGTGCACATGCAGTGCCTGGCCAGGTGTGCAGGGCTGCACAAGTCAGGCCTGGGGGGCTTCTTCCATCTGGCCTTGATGAAAATGAAGCATCCCATTTTTGAAAGATTCCTGGTGAAATTTCATCATTTTTCTGTAAAAGATACCTGGTGAATTTTCATCATTTTCTTGTAAAAGATACCTGGTGAATTTTCAATATTTTCTTGTAAAACAGTAAATACTTCCTCAGAAAACGTTTCATGAAAGATACATTGGTTTCTGTCTCTTTTTCCCTGAGAACCTCTGCAAAGCAATTCAGTGAGAAGTCTCTGCTTTAGAAAATAGGGATGGTGCAGTCCTGAAGGGGACTTTCATTTAACAGGTTTGGATTTTTGGAAGGAGTTCCTATATGCTATTAACTACATGCCCCATCTGCAAATGAACTAATGAATAAATTATCATCAATAAACACAAACATCCAAAGTCAGCAACAGCAAGAAAGCAAAAAATAATGAAACTATGAAGGAAACATTGCCTTTTTTGATAAGGTATTCCTAGCACCCAAGTTGTCAGGGTGGGAATCAGCCCCTCAGAACAGAAAAGTTTAGATCCTTTTGCTAAAATTATCTCCTAAAACCGGGTCTAATGGGAAGTGAGCTTCAAATTCCTTACACAAGCTGTTTACATGGGCTCTGCAGGCACCACACTCGCACAGATTGGCACAATATAGGCAGGCAGATAACTGTGGAGGCATTCACATGGATTCAGTATCCTGAGAAAAATCTTGACAGGCCTCCCAGATAGCAATCCACACTATTGGAAATCCAGGAGCCAAGCTGCACAGCTCTGAATTATGCAACTGGTATTTCTTTCTCCTACAGCCATCAGACTCAATAAAATTTTAAAGTCCCATAAATCCCCCTAGAAGTGCTCCATCCAGTCACTGTTTTCAGGCAGGAATAAATATATTGGAGGAATATAATCTATGGATCTCGGTGATTGAAATGCAGACCCGTGAAGGATGTGGGCACTGCTGGACACGGAGGCTTGGTCTGACAGGCTGGATTCATTCCTTGGAAGGATTTGGAGCTGGATTTGGGTGCATCCAGCAGAGAGGGCGAAGCACAACACCCAAAAAGGGATCTTTGGTACAGAACCCTTCCCATCAAAGCCTGGAGCTGGTGGGGAGCAGGCACACAGGGG
>NC_031784.1:1265761-1286807 GCF_001522545.3 Parus major | reverse complement strand
TGCTCCCTTAATGCAGAAACAGCTCAGGAAAAGGAGATTTCCCCCCGTGGGGCTGGGAACTCTCTCTTGTCCAGGGATGGGATCACAAAAAAGCCTTCAGGCACAACATCTGCAATGGGGACAGACGGATGTTGGCACCTGCACTTCTGTGCTTTAGCTGTTTTTGCCAGGAATTAACATATATCCATGGAATTTCTGCTCCCTCCATGGTAGAGAAGAGGTAATCCCCCTCACAGCAGATCTATTTTCTGCTTTACTGTAAATGGGGAGGTGGGTGACATTTATTTGTTAAACATTGCCATAAATATTTAGCAGAGCAGGGCTCAGTTGAGAAGAGGACATCTAAACAGATTGCTGCTGAGCTAACCCTTGGAGACTTTCCAGATTTCTCTCTCTTCCTCCCTATATTTCCCCCTTTTTTTTTTCTTTTTTCTTTCTTTTTTTTTTTTTCTTTACAGAGAAACTAAATAAACATTTGAAAGGAGACGCACGACTGGAACAAAACCCCCATAAATAATTCAAAGGAAAATTAATAGGATTCGAGATACACTCTCTGATTATCAGCACCGATGCTGCTCTTCAGTTTTTTGGGTTTAATTTTACAGTAGCAACCAGCTGGTACAGTGCATCATGCTAATCAGGGAGTGTCTTCCACATTCCTCAAACTCCTTGGAAACACATCTCCCTCCACCAAACCGCTTTGAAGTTCAGTTTTCATTTAGATGCAAACTATCCCCAAAGTACTGATGTCTAAAAAGGCCTCTGGCAGTCCATAATTATGAGGCAATGGAGCTGTCAGCTTTGATTAGGGGGTGGCTGCAGTCACTCGGGCCAAGCAGCACCATTGAGCCCCTCCTGATCATTTAATTAATAAATAATCTTAATTGATTGCAATATATTATAATATATTATAGTTAACATATTATAGTTATTATATTATTAGATATTATAGTTAATATAATATATACATTATAATTATATTTTATATATATAATATATATTATATTATATAAAATATAAATATTAATCTACATATATTATCATATACAGTACATAATATATTATATATAATAATATATAATATATAATAAATATAATATAAATTAATGTAATGTAATCTTATAATATAATATAAATTAATGTAATATAATGTAATATAATATAATGTAAATTAATGTAATACAATGTAATATAATATAATGTAATATAATATAATATAATATAGTATAATATAATATCATATAATATCATATCATATCATATAATATATAGTATAATATAATATAATATAATATCATATCATATCATATAATATATTTAAATATATATTTAGATTATGGTTAATATCTATATTATATATTAAAATAAAATGAATTATCTGTTGTAATATATTTTATTTATAAATAACTTTTAAATTTATCAATCAATCAATAAATTTATTCATTATTTAAATAAATACTCAGCACTGGGGTGTGGGGAGGGTATTTTTATTTATTCCCTGATTTTCAATCACCCAGAGCTGTGCAGGGGAGCATCCTCCAGTGCCCTCCTCACCTGGATCTCCCTTCTGCAGCATTTCATCTGCAAGAGATTCACAGCAGGAGGCTCAAAACCATCTGCTGGTATTAGGGCTCAATAAAAGAGCAATATTGTGCCACAGCGCTGCAGCTGAACACACCAATTCCCACCAAAATAAATAATACTTGGAGGATGAGAATCACTCTTTTTTCTCGTGGGAGAATCTCCCCCTCCCTGCAGCTGATTTCAGTGGGGTTACCCAGGACAGGAGCCTGCCCCAGGAAATTGAATTGATATTTGATATTTCTGCTGCTTTCAGCACATGTCAGGCACAGGGAGAACAGAGGATGGGGATTCCAGAAAGGAATTGAGCAGCTTGAGCAGCCCATCTGAGCCCAGATATTCCAAAGAACAGCCCAAAGCCCCAGCCCTGGCTCCAGGAAGGGCCCTGGGAGATGCTTGGCCATGGTGCAGGATCAGAACTACCAAAAACCCCAGGCAGAAAGGACCAAGCACAAAGGAACCCAACTTCCCCCTCTGTGAGGTTTATTCTGTGTGCTCCTCCTCTGCTGCAGGCTCTGGGTGCCTCCCCTCTCTCCCTGTGTGCTCATTTTTATCCTGTTCTTGGAATTTCCTACCTGAAACAAACACTACAAGAGGCTTCAGAAATCCTGGGGGATGCTTTTCCTTCAGCTCCATTCTCTCACTCGTTTAAAGAGGTGCAGACAATTGGCAATAATTGGGATTTAGCAACAATGGCCTTTGTGACTCTGTCTCTTCTAGACACTTTCCAGAAGCGAAGACAAAAAGGAACAATTCCACTTCTGAGGGTTCATCCTTCAGCCCAGGTCCTCCCTACAGAAGCTTTTCCTCCTGCCCACCCACAAAAGATTTCATTCTGCTCTGAAGCTCCCACCCCAAGCCAGACCTGAATCCCAGATGCAGCCCCAGAAAATGTTTAACTTCCCATCCCTTTCCCTGCGTGCCTCAAACACACTGAGAGCACCTTGGGTCTCCTCAGGGCCACACTGGGAAATAAACCTGGTAATCCAGAAGGGTTTCAGTGTGTTTGGAGAGCTCATTCAGCAGAGTTTGCATCTCTTGTGCAGGCTCCACTGAGCCAGCCCTCCCCACACCGCTCTCAGTGCCAGCCAGGCACTTCACTCACAGAACAATCTCATCCTCTCTTCCTTCACACAGCTCAGGAAGGCACCAACCTCCTGTTTTCAGCCTAACTACACAAGACAACTTTAATGAGGCTCAGGGAAGATCACCTTGAAGGTGATCCAGCAGCCCAGTGTCCCAGGGAGAGCTCCTTGCATGGAAACCTGTGAAACCCTTGAATAAATCTCTTTGATTCTGCTTTCAGTGGGGCCATGCTCATTCCTGCTCCCTGGGCTGTCAGGGTGAATGTGTGCGGGAAAGACAAGGGGATTGTGTTGGAATCTTGGTTGTAATCATCAATTTAAGGAACTTTTAGCCAGAAGTGAAGAATTAGGGTTGAGTGAAGCACCTTTCATTCATTTCTCTCTGTGAAGAGAATGGGCAGCCCTGCAGATGTGCACAGACTTCATCTTCTGCTGGCTTGGGAACTCCCCCACGTTTGCCTGCATGCCCAAATCTTCACCTTCTCATCCTGCCCCAGTCTGGGAAACACCAGGAGGTGAAGAGGAATAACAGCTACATCACCAAGAAAATGTGTTTTCACATAAAAAGGGAACATAGCAAGATTCCTCTTTCCCCAAAAGCAGATGAACAGAGCAGAAAATGAATCCTTCAAAAACTTCTGCTTAATGCTGACCTTAAAATGGCCCAGAAATAATTCCAAAGGTTTCAGCCTGATTGTTTAAATACACCTTCAGCATCTTCTGCCTGCCTCTAATCAACCATTTATTACTAATAACTCCTCATCCCTCAAACATTCACCCAGAAACCAATCAGTGTAATTAGCCAGGGGGGTGCTTTGGCCACTGTTTAAAATGTGGAGCACAGGAGTCTCATCTCCAGCGTGAATCCTCTGCTCTGCTGTCCTTCCATGTGCAGAAGCTGCTTCAGGCAGAGGGAAATCCTCCTTGTCGTGCTCTTACACCCTGGGGGGTTCAGCTGGCACCAGAATAAACCTCTGGGCTTGCTGCACTGATGGTTTGGGCATGAAAAATCATGGCTTAAAGGAAAGGTGTGACTGTGAAGGAGTTTGCATCAGAACAAAAAAAAACCTGGTTTCATTCTTTATTCTTAAGAAATCATGCAAATGTTCTCATTTCTCCCGTGGGTTAGGAATGTACTGAACCAAGGGAAAACATCTGTGAGGAGGGAGAGAGAGCTGCATGCCTGAATGGATTCCTGCTCAGGAGCACGCACAATCTACAGGGCTGGCTTGGGATTTAGCTCTCTGGAGGGGAAAAAACCCCAAAATTCACTGCAGCCTGTTCATCCAGGAGAGAGGGATGAAGATGGGAGAGCAACATCTGCAGGATGGGTCTGTGGGGATAGGGAGCAGCCCTGGCTGGCTCAGGACAAACATCCAGCAGGGAATGTCCACTCCCAGCGCTGGCCTGGGACAGCTGGAGAGGACAGACGGACTGGAAACTGCTGTGGGACAGGCACCCCATGGAATGGAACCACATCCACCCTTCCCTGGGGCAGGCTAAGGCACCAGAGAGAGCAGGAGGCAGGAAAATCACAGCCAGGAAAGCAGCTCTGGGTGCAGAATGGATCAGAGCCCCTGGCAGAGCTGCAGCCCCTCTGTCAGTGGAAACACAGCACATGGAGCCCACAGAAAGAGTTTCCCTGCTCCCAGGGCTGCAGGATGGGATATTCCCAGGGAAATGGGCACTGGGATTGTTTGCTGTGGGAATGCAGGGGGATAATGATGGAATTGTGGAATTGTTTAGGTTGGAAAGCACCTTTGAGATCATCAAATCCAGTTTTCACCTCACGCTGTTATGAGAGTCCTGTTTCTCCAGGGCTGACTGGACAGGCAAAGTAGGGAAAGTAAAATTCAAAATTCAACCAAGTGGTCAAATGAAACCATTCCAGGACAGGATTTACAGCCTTGTCCCTAAACCACAGTCCTGGACACCCCCCTTTTGATTGTGCAAATCCCTTTGGTTCCCACATCACTCTCTGAAATCTGGGTTTCTGCTGCCCAGGCTTCCTCCACAAGACAGATGATACCTCTTGAAATAAGTAGAATAAATCATCCCCTGAAAGCCCCTTTCTATTTACTGAATATAGAGGGAGTCTATCTTATTTAGACCAGAAATCTATTTTTCATATGTCCAAAGCTACGTGACATGAGCCCCACCATTTTTTCTGCCCTGATTCTGGAATCTGTCAGCAAACTGGGAAAAACATCTGCAGTGACACTGCTGAACACTGAGGCCATCATCTGTTCCTGTTCCACAGCAGTCACAGCAACAGCTCTCTGACAATATAAACAGAATTTTAAAAGGCAGAGGATTGATTTTTAATTATTATTATTATTATTATTTATTTGTGCTCTAGGTTTCAACACCAGCTTTTGCTTTTTCCTGTCAGAAATTAAAGGTTCCTGTGAAGTGCAGCTCTAAAGGGAGCTCTATCCTTTATCAAAGCTATGTTTTTATTTGGCTGTTTTGGAAATAAACAAAGGGAGAGGATTTTGATCTACATTCCAATGGTCTCAATTCTGTGAAGTTTGACAGGAGTAGCCCTGAAACGCTCTTATCAGTCAAGGTCCATTTCTATATCGGGCAGATGAAAAAATCTGCAGCTTCACAGAGCTGACTGCACTTCTGAATGTCTGAAAACACAGATTTGACAGAATTGAAGCTCTTCACAAACAGATATTGATCTCTCCAAGACTGTAGATGAAAATCTCTTGAATAAGGTTGAAACATCTGTTTGTCTTGAAGCACGAACTGAATGTTTTAGGTAGCTCTGATTTTTAGATTATATGCTGAATGATACCTGTCAAAAAGATACAGCTGGAATATGTCAGAAAAAGCAAAACTAAATATTTCAGCAAAGTTAATGATAAGATCTCTGAGGCTTCAAGGAAATTCCAGCCTGGTTTGATTTTTTATTCCCTGTGTTTGGAACAAACCCAGGGTAAGAGATGGCACATCCTGAAGGAGCCAGCTCCCCCCAGGATATCCAAACACCAGGAAATGCTGTTTTCTGTCACTCCTACAAGGGCCATGTCTTGGAGGAGCATCAGAGTGAAGACATTACAACATTTCAGGGGATTGTTTCTTGTCTCACTCATCTAATTTGCCATTCAGCTGCACTGTGAGTATGAGTAAGACACAGAACAAGGAATCCATTTAACCACGGCGTTGATTTGAAGGTGTCTAAGCTTTTGAGTCACTCAGATTTCAAGGGAATTATTTCTTATTTCACTCCTGAAAACTATGATAATATCATAGAATGCACCTTTCCCACATTAAATCCACCACTTCTCAGGAGGGCTTGGCCACCAGGTGCTATTTTAATTTAAAATGTACACAGGAGAGGTTCAAACGAGTCGAGTATATTATCTCTGCACGCATTTGTCGCTGACAAAACCTATTAATTGCACATGGAAATCAATGCAGAGCAGTGTTGCTTTCAACCAAGCTACAGAATTAAATACAGGGCCTATCAAAGCTGATAATCCCTTATTGAATCAAACACATGGCCAAGGTCAGCCAAAATAAGCAGAAATGTGAAATGTATCAGAGGAAATCACACACACACAGCTGTGGGCAGTGCATGGACATCCTGGGCAGCACCTGCCATTAAATACACCCACAGCTGATATTATCATAAAAAAGAAATATTTCCCCTTCCAAATGGGCAGTCTTGAAGGAGGGAGGGAGTCCCACGTGGGACTCATGGAATCAAAGCTCAGTTCTTGGCTTAGTCTTATAATTTGTGCCAATGACCTGATGTTTGTGTGCTTTGGCTCTGCAGCTGGAGCCAGCCCTGAATCCCAATCTCAGCCTGCAGAATTTGAATGTCAGGGGCTGGGTGACACCTGCACCAAGAGGGGCTGGCTCAGCACTCAGGGTGCCAGGGATTGGCACTGGGGAAGGATTTGGAGCAGGGGACTCTGGCAGGTGATTGTCCATGACAGAAAGCACCAGGCTGCTCCAGCTCAGCATCACTCTCAGCTTTGGGAGGGCTCAGGCAGCACTGATGGGGTCCCTGCACCACTCCTCACCCAATGTCCCCTCTCCTCCCTGCCTGGGAGCTCCATCACCCTCCTGCCTCCAGCCAGGGACTGGAACTGCACAGTGCCCCAGCCCTGAGCAAAAAGGAGATTTGTGTGCTCAGCAGCCCCTGCTCCTCCTCCTCATGCTTTATCCATCCTGCCTGTGCATGTGGAAGGGGTCAGGGCTTGGTTTCTGCTCTCTGGGCTGGGGGAAATGAGGAGCTGTTTGCTAATCCTCATCCCACAGGAATGTCACATTAGAGCTCATCAGCAGCTGATCATCAAACCCACACCACACTTAAAACAATGCCCAAATGTATCACTTTGAAAACAATGCACAGCTATTCCTTCAGTAATTCTGGCTGTTGCATTCTCAAGTGTTCCTTTGATTTATGAGCCCAGTGTGTTATTAAAATAATGAATTATGTGTTGGTACATTGCATTTAACGCAGCATACACAGGGGCAAGTACATCTGCTACCTATTAATCAAATATTCACTAACAAAGGTTGATTAACAGCATTTTACATATTTACAGCAAGAGTGAAAAGTATAATAGAGCTGCACTGAAGATAAATGATAATAAATTATTAAAATGCATTTACCTGAGCACTGATTAGTGCGTGGGATAAGCAGCACTGCAGCTATGGTTTTGTTCATCACAGTTTCCTATTGAGGCAGACATTTATTTAACACCTTATTTTCAGCTTTTCTGGGGAAAACAAAGTCCCCTGGTGCACATTCCCAACCCAATCCAAATCCCAGGATTCCCAAATCCAGCAATCTCCTGGTTTAAATTTCTCAGCAGCCTGGGGGGATCCCAAAGCCGAGCTCTGGGGAGGTTTTGGGTCGTTCCCTTCCAGCCCTCAGGACTCTCTGCAAGTGCAGATTTGCCAAGGAAGCCCCAACAAAACCCAAGGCCTCTTAAATGGATATTTCACAACTTCTTTCTGCTAGCAGTTGAAATTACACAAAAATATTGTATTTCCTGTGTGGGGAAAAGGCCAGGAGCATTTTCCTTTTCCTGGAGCTGATTTGCACAGAGCTAAGTTTGATTTTCCTGCCTAGGCCCAGCTCTGACAATGGATTAAAGGTCTGGAGCCCATGGACCCCTCAAAATCCCGAAATCAGACAAAATTCCAAGGGTTTCAAGGCAGCAGGATTGTTCTCCTGTGTTAATTATTGGCAGTTTCTTTAACCAGACTTCAGAGAAAATTCCTAAATTGCCTTTTTATTGATTTCCAACATCACAGTATCCCAGAAAGCGAACATGGACTACAAATGAGAGCTCAAACATGCAGTGCACATTGTGTGGAACAGGGGAGAAAAATGTAGTATGTTAATAAACCCAGCCAAAAGAATACCAACCAGAAAGTAAATAAACAGATGCAGGAATTATGGGAGCTCAGAATTTGAGTTCAGGGAGAAGAAATTAGGGTTTGCATTAAGAAAAAAATTACAGTACACAGAAAAATATTATGGGAAAAATGTTTGCAACTGGTGTAAATCAATAGTGACTCTTAATTTACTCCAGCTGAGAATCTGGTCTGTGCATCCTCACGTTAGTACAGAGAAAAACAACCCAATTTTTCTCTCTGGAAAATAATTCCACATGAAAAAAACCCAACTTCTTCCTGATCATTTATCTAAGAGCTCACTTGTAAACCATTCTACTGAGAGTAAATCGCTTATCAATCTTTTCCATGGAACAAAGGCAGAGGGAGAGTCCTGGGTTTAATCTGCTGTGAGTGGCACTGTGTGGCCAAGAAAGCAATTTATAAATAGTGCAATTAAAATGACCTTCAAAGTTTTGCAGTGGGGACTAAAGAAGCCCAAACTTGAGAAATTTAAAGGATGAAGAGAATATAAAAATATAAATTGCACGGATCTTACAGATCTTCCAGAGCCTGAGCTCGCTTCCAAGGGAGGAGGCACTGGATGTGTGGCTGCACTGGGGGCTCTCCCAGGGGTTAAAAGCCTTTACCTGTATTTATTTACATTATAAATATATATTTATGTTATGGGGTGAGTTGATGTGGAGCAAAAGCTCACAGAAACCAGGCTTGCTCATGAGAGGGGTGATGGGTTTGTCTTTACAAACACGCTGTGGGGCTGCTGCTATCAGTGAGAGACAACAGAAACAATGGGATGGATTCCACTGAAAGATGAAAGAGGCACTGAAAGAGCACCATGAATTCCACAAGAGTTAAGAATTAAGAAAGGATTATGCATTGAGAGGGGGTATCCCAGGTACCAGGTGTTCTGGGCAGTCTGTACCTGTCAAGCACCTCAGACAATGGGGAAAGAGAGAAGGGACAAAGCAGATGGGAATTAGGATAAAAAGGAGGCTGCACCCTCCAAAATCCTGAGAGGCCCCAGGGGAACACCCCATGGCCTCTCCCTTTATTAGAATAAAGTAAAAGGACTCCTCTGTCTCCTTTTTGGACAAAAACCTCTGGTGTTTGTGGATTAATTTTCCTGACAATCAGCTCCACCCTCACCTCCTGGCCTGGATCAGCATCCCTACAGCAGCCCTGTGCTCCGAGGGCGTGCAGCCTGATTTTCCAACACAGAAAGGGCTGAGGGGCCCTTCACTGGCAGCTGGACACTCCTCCAGGAGTGGGATGGAACAGATCTCTGCTGAGGATGAGGTGCAGGAGGAGTCTCTGCTGAGGATGAGGTGCAGGAGGCACAGCAGTGCCCAGCTGCTCCCCAGGTAAAGCTGCTCACACCTGAACAGGTTCCCCCATGCCCTGATCACCATTCCCCACGGCCAGGGCAGAACTCCACAGCCAGTCCTGAGGCTGAGTAAAGCCTGAGTAAATCCAGGTGGGATTTACAGCACGTTTTGTCACGTCTTGCAGCAGTGTTGTTGTAACACACTCAGTTCAGCTCAGTGGCTGCAGCACAGCAACCACTTTGCAGTGACTGTCGAGCTCTTAAAGCTACTGCCTGTGATTTGCACACAGAATTACTGCAGCTCACCCCTTCAAACCATAAACACAGCTAACTCACACTTGTCAAGAGCCCTGCATCGAATTCACCCTCAGTGGGGCTCAGTAGGAATCCAATGGAGTTTGTGGTGGAGATGGATTTGGTTCTCTGTCTCTTGATTGCTGATGTATTGGGATCAAAGCCTTGCCAGGGATCCCACTGTGTATGGAATGCTTGCATTTGTCAGTGTTCAGGCATCCAGCAAAATACTCCCCACGTTTCCCCCATTCCAGAAAGAAACAAAATCTATTCAATAATGGAGCCCTGAGCCGATCAGGAGGAGCTGCAAATGCAGAAAATGGGGTTTGATCATCACCTGAAATGAGTGAGAATCTGACAGAACATTTCTGAATGGATTGCTTTGCTGATAATAGCTTTTTATTGTAGTTTCCTTGCATGTAGCTAGACTGGGATAGTCTAAACCCAATTCTTTAGCCTTCCAAGTAAACAAAATGAGAATGAACAGTATTATTTTCAGTGGGGTCCATGCAGGGAACAGAGGGTTTTCAGGTTCCATCTCCTGGGATTAACACAGCACCAGTGGTATCAGTGTTTCTCTGAGCACCTGCACATCCCCAACACTTCTGTGGTCAGAACTTTCCCTGAATTCCAGTTACACCAGCACCTTTTACCTTCTTTAACGCTGGCAAAGGTTACACAGGGTTTATTTTCTGTAACAGCCCTCTCAAAGCAAGCAGACAGCCCAGAGAAGGTCAAGAACACACTTGTGTTTCCTTGCCTACACCAACAAAAGCTTTCAAGGAACTGTAGAACGTTTGTCCCCTGCTCCAGAGCTTCACAGACTCACACCCACAGCACCAGCACAAGAGAGATGGTTAAATTTATACCCAAAAGTGGGCATTGAGCTGGCATTTTCTTGTGCAGAGTTTAACACAGCTGGTACAAGGTCCCTACCTCCCAACATCCATACCAGGAGAAGTGCTGGAAGTGTGGCTTCTCCTTTTAAAAAGAGAATTTTCTTCCTGGATTTCTTTGAAGAAAAAGAACTTTTAACCATATGTCTTCTCTGTGTATGTACTGGAGCTGGAGCTGTGTGGTAGCTCACACGAGGAGGAGACATATGTTAAAAGCTGTTCTCTTTTCTCTGTTCTAGAAAATAAAAAGAAATAGCAGTTGCTCCAACAGACACTGAAGTCACAGTAATACCTCACGCTGATTGCAGCAGTAATCGAGTCAGAGCTGTGCTATTCCTCACAAGGATTATTCCCTTATTTTCCAAAAACCAGCTGGGGTGAGAGTGCAGGCTCCTGGAGAGGGGAGGGAAGGGGATGCAGCAGAAATGAACAGGATGAAATGGGGGAAACAATCCCTGTCAACATCGTTATAAAAAGTCACATCAATGATTTAAACAACTTAAAAATATCCGTAAAAACCCACAGTGCTGCGGATTAAACAAAAAATTACAGATTGCAAGGAAAAAAAAGTCATTAAAGGATGTTTTGAAGGAACCTGTCACTCGTGGTGACATGACTATAATTTCCCAGACACTTAACATTTGCTCTTCTCCTGTGCAGCACACACACTCCAGTTACAATAATAGCTGTTTCCCTGAATTAGTGCCTGAATGGTTATTTTAGGAACCCCACCTATCTGAATCCAGGCTCCAGGCAGTATAATTAAATAGCCTGTGAAGGGATTAGCAGTCCTTAATTGCACTTTCAGCTCCCAGAGGACAGAGCTGTCCCATCCCAGCCCTTCTGCAGGAGATCTCTCCAAGGATGGCTCTGGCCACAGGGTCTTGGGCATTGTCTTTCCTTTCAGAAAATGCTGATGTTTCATTGGGAAATTGTTTTTCACCGGGTTATGGCCCCTCAAAACCACCATTTTCAAAAATGAGAAGTAAGCAATAACCTCAGCTTGCTTTCAGGTACAGCCTTGTCACCACTGCACCGTAATCTCCTTGAGAAGTGTTCAGATCCTTCAGGAAAACACTCCTTTTTCCACACAAAACAACACCATTTTTCAACTTTCAAAATCAGAACAGAAAGAATTTCCATTTGCCACATGGCTCTGAAAGTTAAACACTGTCCTTCCACTTTTTCTTAACTTAAACAATGGACAGAAATACCAAATAAACATGGAAAAAAAGAAAAACAGAAGGCAGGCATACATTTTACAAATTCCCACAGAAAAACAGATTGGTTCTGTGGTCAACCAGCTCTGAACACCTGCATTCATCTTGCTTTTACTCAAAATTGTGCATTTGTCCAGGGCCAAGGCACAGTTTGGCCTCTGGAACAGCCCCCATCACTCCTGCTTGGCAATGCTCAACTGGCAAGCCCTGCAGGTAATTTTTTTTAATCTTTCAGCTACTGAAATATTTAATTTAAGGTATAACTTTTCCATTAATGAAATCAAAGGGGCTTGGTGGAAATATTCTGGAGACTTTTTGTCATTAGGCCATTTAAAGAAAGTGGTGAGAGGGAATTCAAAACTCTGTGATGTGTGGAGGGGAAAAGTAAGGGAGGAATAATTCAGAGAGAAGATGAGACAAAGGGAAGGGAAAATAAAGGAGGTAATGTAAATTTTATTCTGGTTTGCTTTCACAGCTTCTAAATAATTTCTCCCACTTGTGCCCCAAATTATATTGTCTGTGCCCTTAAAAAGCAAATTAACATTTACAGACTTCTTTTCTCTGTGTGTAATAATTTATATCCCTTTCATAACTGGCTCTGTCAGTTAAACAACAAAAAATAGCAATAGTATAATATATGATACTGATATATACTATAAATACTATCTTCCACAGCTTCCTCTGTCCTCTCCCACTGCCCATTCTGTCCCCATCATCATCACAATTTGATGATGAAATCATCATGAAAAGAGGCTTCTGACACCAGGCCACGTCAAAGCAGCTTCAAAGGCTGTGAAATGAGAAGTCAGAATAATAGAAGTGTTTTTTTCCAACATCTTTTATCAAAAATTCAAATCCTTAGGGTGAGCCTCCCCAGGTTTGGTGGCTGCTGGCTCTGCAGGACAGGGACAGGGACAGGGACAGGGAGTGCCCTCTCACAAGAACTGGGGGCACAGCAGACTCCAAACCCCCAGGCTGTGCTGAATAAAACCTCAACTGTGTAACAAATGCAGCCTGATAAGGATCCAGTTCCTTGAAAATACTGAGGGAGAGCCTAAGGGTTAATTCTGATTTCTCATTGGGGTTTGAAGCTGCTCTTGCAGAGCCATGGCAGAGTTTAGAGAAGAGCTCCCAGTGCCTCACCTGCTCAGGCTCTGCTGAAATCCTGGCTGGGCTGGAGCAAACTCTTCATCAGAAAAAGAACTGCAGCAGTGACAAGTGATAGGACATAGGGAGATGATTCTGTTGAAGATTTTCTTAATTAATAACTTGGTTGCTACCTTCCTGGGGGGTGGCTTCATTTACTTTGACTTGTCAGAAGTCTGTTTTATTGTCTGTTTTATTGTGGTTTCTAAAACTGCTCTGTTTCCCTGTGTTTATTAAAACCAACAGCAAAGAGTTCTGCCACATCCAAATATAGACTTGGTAACCCTTATTTACCCCAAATGGGCACTCAAAGACTGAAATCATTCGTGTTTGTATAGGGCTTCAATAACATCAAGCAAAGCAGAGCAGAGAATGCAATAATCAAACAAATGACTGTCTGCTCCCATTCCAGAGCAGGCTGAAATAAGAAACACACAAAGGCTGATTTTGAAGAAGGAGGATTCTGTGTCCCTGCATTCGTGGGTAAGCACTCTGCAGAGGGAATTTTAGTGGGATATTTAGAAATTCTGGAACAGGAGGGCAGGAGCCAGAAGTTGTCCTGGGTGGGCTGGGCCAGCTCCAGAGGGAAAGGCTCCCAGGGAAGGGCACGGGGGAAGTTTCACAAGCCAAAGCTCCTCTCAAGGTTCCCAGCAGAAAGAAGAAAAGTATTAAAAGTTCTCCATTTCCCTGACTTCTTCCCTTCAACAGCATTAACAGCTTCAGAAGTCATTTGCAACAAAGACTTCCAGTGTGCCTGAGAAGTGAGATGAGGCAGCAAGGAGGTGACAAATGAGGAGGGCTCCTTGGGGGACCACAGTGAATTCAGCTTCCAATCATTTTTAATTTTTTTTCTCAGGAAGACCTCGATATAAATGAACCCACGGTGCTGAAGGATGGAATTGATGGATTTAGTTAGCTTGCTTGACGTGTATTCTTCTTAGCTAATGGTGAGACAAGGCAGGTTTCATTGAGCTAATTAAGCTCAAACTTGGGAGAGAAATACCAGAAAATCTATTTCTTGCCCCACTGAGAAGACAATGACCAGTAACAATTAAGCAGCCTGACTGCAGTGAGCAGCTCCCCGTGTCCCCTTTGTCACCTCTGCCTGGGTCAGGTCACTGCTGTCCCTGCTCACCTGTGTGTTATAAATACATATCATATTATTGGCTTTTTGCAAGTATTATAATTAATATTATATGTATAAGATTAGAAAATTTAGCTGTAATAATATAGTCTTCTTTATCTCTGTTATTAATGAAACTTAGACATAGTGGTATAATACATGTATGTTAAGCTATGACATAGCATTAAAACAAAAACTATTTTTGTTTGTAAAACCCAAAGACTGAAAAAGAGCTGGAGATCTTTTTTTTCTTTTGTAAACTCTCTTATCCAGATGAAGACAGCAGTGACCAGAACTCTGGGGGGGGAGGAATTTATTGCATTTCTGGTATCAGAGAATGTAAATCTCGATGGTGCCAAGAGCATTGATCTATTGGGAAGGGGGCAAGAGAAAACTGAACAGAAGAACACCAAAGATCCTAAGAAGAATGTCTGAATATGTGAGAATTTATGGATATGTAGTAGGATTCTGTTTTTAAGAGACAATCCTTTGTTAGTAAGGTGAATGCAGAGACACCCAGCCATATCTGTATACTTTATTTTTTTCTCCTAATTGTTTGTTTTTTTAATTAAACTTTTAAATTCTATAAAAATGATGTGAACCTCGTTTTTCACCTGTGGCACCGAGCAGAACTCACTGCTGACAGCACCAGGAGCCCTCCAAAGCCCCCCTGAGCCCGGGTGATTGTGCCTGGGCAGCCCAGCACAAAGCAGGGAAAGCTCAGAGCACCAGGAATGATTTCCAGGGGCAGGATGCTCCTGCTCAGGGGACAGCTGTGACCCCCCCAGGACTCCTGCAAGGACAAACAGCCAGGCTGCTCCTTCCAGGGAGAAAGCAGCAGCTGCATTGTCCTTGTTGTCATGGAAGTTTTCCCCATTCTCAACTAGTCCAACCAAAAATAAATCTTCAGCAGCTTGACACAGTCACAATAATCAATATTTAAAGGGTTGTGGAACACTGTAACAAAGGGGTTTGATTTTAGTCCCTGACAACTAGAGAGGTAACTTGATTTAATAAAGGAATGCAGCAGCAACCACGCTTCTGAGCCATTATGGCTAATTCTAAAGACCCCATAGTGATAAAAGAACAATAATGACTGAGGACTAATAAAAACAAAATCAGTGAGGGTTTAATCATCAGCAGAAGGACATGAATTGAGTGTTAGAAAACATCTCGTTTAGAGAGTTAAGCTGTTATGCACACTGAAGCATAATTTGCTGTCACTCTTTTATTGTCATGCAATATATATTGTAGAGTAATTGTTTTAATCTGCATGCAGATTATTAATTAGGGAAATAATAATTTAGCCCAGAGTGAAAGCGCAGGCAGGATGAGGCAGCAGCTGGTTATTTCCCCGACCTTTTCCATTTCAAAAGCTGCTCCATAATGACCCAGCTGCTGTTTGGGGACAGTTTTTATGTTAACTTTGGTGTAAAAAAACCTGTATTATGTGTGAGGCTGCGATACCAATATGTCCTTACACAGACTTATGTATTCTTTGTGCCAGGCTGGGAAACCACAGCTCAGCACTCATTTCAGAGGACATCTACTGCTCAAAAGTGCCTTTTTCTCACCAAACTTCCTTGGCAGCTTGGGCCTCAGGGGAGGAGGGTGTGCCAGAGCTGCTGGCAAGAGCTCAGCACACAAAGATGCTCAGCACACAAAACTGATAGCAAAATATCAATGGAACTGTGTGTACCTCCTTCCACGAGGGCTCAAATCTAAAGCAGAGAGCCCCAAAAGGAGAGGCTCGAGCAGAGGCTGCTCTGGTTTCCCCAGGGAGGCTGTGGCTCTCTGTGCCACTCAGAACACAGCACCACAAACCCATTTCTGCACAGCCCCAAGCGCAGGTGCCTCACAAGAAGAAAACATTTCCTGACAATTCCTTTCACAGGAGCAGCTCGTGAGTACACACAGCACGCTCAGAGCAGCCCAGCTCCTCTCAAGGGTTTTCTCTTCAGCCCCAGCTCACTGAATTTCTGTGCTCAGAGGTGACACTGCCCAGCCACACCTGTCCTGTGTCCTCCAGCAAAGCCCAGTCCTTCAGCCCAGGACAGAGCTGTGGGCAGCAAAGGAATTAGAGGAAAGCAAAACAAAAACTGAATATTAATATATGTGGGAAAATCAATGCATGAGGTGCAGCGGGGCTTAAAAAGGCTTAAAGGAATGTTCCCAAAGCTTGTAGTGTCTCAGGAAGATTTCATGTTCACCTGAGTCAATGCTGCAGCACCTTTGGGAGGGACAAAGGAGTGATCTCAGAGATTGTTGCTGGATCTCAGTCTGATTTTTGGGGATGGATTTTGATTTCCAAGCAGCCAGTCTGTTCCATCGCTGGGAGCTGGGCCTGGCTGGTGCTTAGCAATAAGACCTCCTTTAATCTGAGTGCTCCAAAGGAGACAAGATTTGTTAAAGGCTTAGGTGGAAAAAATACCCACTTTCTTGAGGCCTCCTGCATTGTACATTTTGTGAATATGCCTTCCCTCAAAGGCTTTTTTTCTTCATCCAAGTAGGCTGAGATTATGAGGGCTCTGGATATCTTTGAAAACTGCAACGCACACCCACGCTCAGCCAGCACTTTTCTAATTATATCAGCAGGTCTTTGAATTATTGCTGGTTAAACTCTATATAAACAGCCCTGAATAGAGGTGAGCGGGGATTGTGCTCCACCTTCATTAGACAACCTGCACAAAGCAGCCCAATTTTTGATGGGCTAAAAATAAAAGCTTTCCTTTCCTTAGTAAAGGACTTATTAAGAGACTTCAGAGCTCTGCTGCTTCAGGGCAGAGCAGCAGCAATTGAGGGGGAGAAGGACTGAGAGCTGTTAACATCAGAAGTTTGGTTTTAATATATATGGAAAAATAAGGTAGGCTCACACCACTGCCTGGAGTGGTGAGTGCCCAGGAAAACAAGATATCTTAGGAACTGCTCTTTTTTTTTTTCCAGAAGAAAGGAAAAATTTTCATAATTGAGTCCCAAAAATCTTATTCACAGGACTGTCATTAATTCAAAGCAGAGTCTTTTCTATAGTCAAGGAAATAACCTAAAAATAAAAATAAACCCATGACAGAATATCTTATTCTTTTCAACTTTCTAATTTATGGAAGTTTGGATAAAAGGCTCATAAACTCATTTGTGTGTGGGAATTTACCCTGTACTGTCAGAGGATGCCAGTGGACTCAGCACATTTCTATCTGAGCAGTTAGCAGCAGCTGGCTTTTTAAAGAAATGACATTTTACACATCCAAGTGCTGCCCAGAAGATTCCTCCAGGATAACACCAGGAATCAGTGGCTCAGGGGTTTCTGTGCAGGCTGTTCCATTAAAATCATAAGAGGTTTTAAAATCATAGAAAATCTGGGGACTTAGAAAGAAAGTTGGGTTTGCCAAGGCCAGGAAAAGCAGGCCCTGGGAAATGTTGGGCCTTGTGCTTGCTAAGATCAGGTGAAACTGCACCTGTGGAATCGATAAATGATCAATGATACAATTGTTAGATGTGATTGGATATAATTATTGTTTAAAGAACATGAGGAACAATGTTAGGGGGCTGGGGGGGATCACAAGAAATCCATCCTTGTGTAAAATCAATGCATACAACAGAACAATGTAAGTTTAATAATTAATATGTGAGTTGTGTAATGATAGAGTATAAAAACATGTTCAGCTCAAAACCAAGATGGGTCAGATTTGGGTCTGTGTACCCCTGGCACCCAGAGCTGTTAATAAATATAATAATTAGTGATTATGTGTTCCTGAATGCTGACAAGTTCAGTGCCTGTCCCTGTGCAGGGGCTGCTGGCTGAGCCTCCTGTACCTGCCCCAGGTGAGCTGTTCTCCAGGGCCACTGATGCACACCCAGACTCTCCAGGGGAACCTGGAGCTCTGCTGGATTCCAGCATCAGTCACCCTGAACCCACACATTGAAAATTTATAGACAAAACAGCTCGTGTAACTGTCACACTTAAAAATTAGCAAAACTCCATTAATGTTCCCCTAACTTAAGGGGGAGGCAGACAGAATATCTGAGCCCATCTGAGAGTGTGACAGCTCAGTGCTATAGATCAGGAATGCACCTTGCTAAGCCAGACATAAATTCCCCCAGTGTTTCAAACAAGAAGATAAATAAGCTATACCCTCAGATTTTTTTTTGGCAATTCTCCTTGCTTGGGATGATATGTAGACACAGCTTCTTCATCTCCAGAATTTTAAGAAGGGTTTCAAACAAATGACCACATCAGCCAAACACTCTTTATGCTGAGCTTGGAGCAGCATCTTTCTCAATTTGAGCACATTGCTGCTGCTGTGTTGTGATGGTTGAGTAAAATTTGGGGGGATCTTGGAGCAGCACCTTCCATCAGGTGAGAATTTGGATTTCTGGGTAGGTATAGAAGGTACAGAAGTGTCTTTCACTGCTGAAACGTACCCACACATGAAAAGGAACATCAAAACACCTCTACAAATTAGCTCAAACAAGAGCAGACTCTCCAAAGGCATGAGCAGACATTCATTTATTGCTTTCAGCCCATGGGGAGCTGAGCTGAGCTCCCTACGTGGCTGCCAGGCATCCAAACAGGAGCACATGAGCTTTGCATCCTGCACCTGGAGCTCCTGAAACCCTCTCTCCCCTGAAATCAGCTGCACTTTCCATCCACTAATTACCTACAGAAAAAGGCTGAAGGATTGGAAGGGATGTATCACAAAGGAGGAGTGTTAATTGTGCAAAAACACAATTAACAGAAAAATAAAGGTTTTAGGGAGAGGTTTTACTGCCCCAGCAAAGAACTTTGGCCACTGGCTGAACACCTGCAGCTCCTGTCACTTGGACACACGCCCAGATGTGAACCCACAGCTGGGTTTGTCACTGTCCCCGTGCCCCTTACGTGGAGCCAGAGGTCTCCATTGCCTCTCAGTGCTCTTGGACAAAAGGAACCCCCCTAGTCAGGATTGTGCCCAGGAGCTGGACTGGAGCAGGACTGAAGTGGAGGCAGGGGGAGAAGAACACTGAGCCATGGAGAGTGACTGCTTTAAATGCTCAGCTCCCATTCCAGGGGCACCGGGGGCTCTGGCACAGGACAAAGCAGGTGGAGCAAATCCAGCCCCACAGGCTGGGAACCAGAATCCCCCTGAAACAGCGAGGGCTGGACACATCCTGGAACTGGAGAAGTTGATGTTTTCCCTTTTTCCCCTCTGCTCTTCTCATGGTTTCAGCAGAATGCCTCTTTGACTCCTCATGGCACAGATGAGGAGCAGGCTGCCAGGGCTGCTGCATTGCTGGAACCACCAAGATCTCCTCAGAACTCCCCAGACAGCTGCTGGGAGAGCTGCAGGAGAGGAATCCCTCTTGGGAAGCTGGAGAGGAATAAACTGCTGAGAAAATGAGGAGCCAAGCTGATACAGAGATTGAAGGGCTATTGTTTCTCATCTCTCTCTCCACTGAACGCTTCTTCCTGCACAGAGTTGCCATAGTTTCAGATTTCTGTGGCTCCCTGGCTGCTGGTTACCAGGACATTTTTATAAGGCCTGATGATTTTATCATGTGTAAAGAGTTGGCTTGGTTTTGCACTCTAAATGCCATCACACCTTACATATTAAACCAGCTGTAATTATTCTCTGCTCTTAAAATAATCTCTTTTCAGTGTCCTTTTGCAACTTGAAACCTAAAAAAGGAGCCCAGATTCCTTTTTTAGTTCAAAAATCTAGCTTTCAAAAATTTCTTTGAAAACTGTGGCTTAAAGAAAGAAGTAATTAAGTTTGTATTATCAGAGTTTTCTCCAATGTTGCTTACTAGAGGGAGCCAGTAGTTAATATTAATACAGACAGTCCTGTGCTCTCAGTGGGGAAAAAACCTACTGGGAGTTCTGCAATAAAACTTCTTTTCCTGTTCCAGAGAGATGCTTAATTATTGGGTTTTTTTATCCTTTTTACAGATAACCTGGATATCACAGGAATGAAACTCCTAACAGGAATTTATGGTTTGTTTGATTTTCTGCAATTCAACTTCTACTCTTGTAGATGGTTAAAACATGGGATTTGAAAACTCTCTCCAAGCTTGGTACTTCTCAGTCTGTTCCACCTTTGGATTGGCACTCTAAGCTGGGTTCCAGAACATTTGCTTCTGTCTGTCCTGTCTCTGTACAATAATCCTGCATCTTCATTCAAATGATCCTTTCTTTCCAAGCCTCTTTTTCCAGGTCTCCAGTCCTCCTTTCTTTGTGTCTGGTCTTGGCAAGTTCTCCTTGCACTTCTTTCCCAGTGAGGCCAGGTTTAGCTGTTTCTCTGCCTCACTGATTTTGCAGCTGCTCTGTTCTCATGCCCAGGCTATTTAGCAACATGTCCTGTGGAAATGCAGAAATTCCCCCCCAACAGCCCCACATCTCATCCCTGTAATGTGTTTGACTCAAATGCCAATCCTGCTGCTCCAATCACATTTCCAGGCATTTGCACTAATTTATTCCATCCCCCTAAGAAAAGAAGCAAACAAACCAGGAGGGCCTGGCCAGTTTGGACTGGAAGCACTGGGATTTGGAGAGCCAAGCACCATTCCTGGTGTGCCAGGAGCTGCAGAGAGCAGCCACTGCTGTCAGAAGTACGATGTGCTCCTCTGCAAAACGTTTATTTCTAATTTTGCTTTTCCTGCTGGATATTTTCTCCTGTGGGTTGATGTTATCCACCAGCCACTCTCTCTTGCCTCAGAGCCCTGCCATGCCCTGAGAAAAATCTGCATCTTGGGGAGGCAGCTGTGCCTTTCACTGGATCCTTTCTGTGCCATCCACCCTCAATCCTTCCTGCCACGAGCCTGGAAGTGGGCACCTGGATCAGGTCAGGCTGCAGGAGGATGCTCCTTCAGGAGATAATCCAGATATGGACACCTGGATCAGGTCAGGCTGCAGGAGGATGCTCCTTGAGCAGATATTCCATAGATGGGCACCTGGATCAGGTGGGGCTGCAGGAGGATGTTCCTCCAGGAGATATCCCAGGGGTGGGCACCTGGATCAGGTG